>NW_020290032.1:0-236736 GCF_003144195.1 Ceraceosorus guamensis
AAAGTTGTCTATTTCATCTGCTCTCCCTTCCCCTCTCCTCCAATGTTCACGACCACATCACCCATCTCAACCTCAAGATAACGTAAGTATTGCTACTTTCTCAATTCCTCTGCCTTTCCATTCGAACTTTTGCTCACATTGCTCCTGCTCCCTTCCTCCTCCATCCTCCGCCCTCATCTGTGCTCCTCTCACTGCGCGTGGTGCATTCCTGATCGCGTTTTGCGCGTTGGCATCGTCGCGCCACCTCAACTTGAACTGTCGCGCCTCGACTGGCTTGATATCATCCTGCGCGCCGTTGCACCGCCACCCAACGCGCCGCGTACTGCGCCACCACACCACACCACACCACACCTCACTGACTCACACTGTGCAACACGACTACTCATTCATCACATCACATCTTCGCAACATCTTCATCACGCTACTCACGACTCGATTTCATCTTCGTCGTCTTTATCCCTATCACAACTCCTTTTCGGCGTCTTCCTTGCCGCCACCTGTCCTGGTCTCGCATCTATCCATCGTCCTCAACATCCTCGTCACCGCATCCATCTCGCGCATCCCACCCACTCGACCTGCACCTCTTGACCTCGACTTCATTTGATCTACACCTCGTCGTAACATCACTCAGTCAACACAATGGCCCGCACCAAGCAGGTAAGCACTAGCATTTCGTCGTCCAGATCTCTCAACTTATTGCTCACACATTGTGCTTTGCCATCACAGACCGCACGCAAATCTACCGGTGGTAAAGCACCACGCAAGCAGCTCGCCACCAAGGCCGCCCGCAAGAGCGCGCCCGCTGCCGGTGGTGGTGAGTGTCAACTAGTACCACTCATTGTCGTGCACCACACCTCATCGTGCTGACGTTTTACCGTCCTTGCCATGCACCGCCTTTCACTTCTCAACAGTCAAGAAGCCTCACCGTTACAAGCCCGGTACCGTCGCTCTTCGTGAGATTCGTCGTTACCAGAAGAGCACGGAGCTCCTGATCCGCAAGCTGCCCTTCCAGCGTCTCGTTCGTGAGATTGCTCAGGACTTCAAGACCGACCTTCGCTTCCAGAGCAGCGCCATTGGCGCTCTCCAGGAGGCTGCTGAGGCTTACCTCGTCGGTCTCTTCGAGGGTGAGTCAACGTTTCCCAACGTCAAGCGACGGTGCGCAGGATACGCATACTGACGCCACCCTTTGATGAAATCTCCAGACACCAACTTGGCTGCCATCCACGCCAAGCGTGTTACCATCCAGCCCAAGGACATTGCCCTTGCCCGTCGTCTTCGTGGCGAGCGCTCTTAAATGCGCCTAGCTGTGTAGGCCACCCTGGACGCGTGCTGTCCCTCATCAAGCTCTTTGATGGCTCTTCTCTCTACTCGACCACCATCGTCGTCGTCAGTCATGAGCACGCTACACGCGCCTCTCATATCTTGTGTATCACTACATCCATGATGACTTTGCGTTCGAACATCAGTTCTTAGACCCCCCACTGACTTGTGCCATCTCGGCTGTCTGATCTCGTGTGAACGGTGAATGTTTGTCAAGATCTGCGAGCCTCGGGCTTCGACGGCGATTCGACGCGAACAAGCGCGACTGTGCTGGTCAAGGATTGGCATCGCATGATGACTCGGTCGGGGAAGCAACGCCCACCAATGCTGTGTGTGGTTCACGCTCCTCGTGCCTTGCATAGCACGACTCAAGCCTTCAGATGCCGTTCTCGCTAATGCCGTCTGTATTGCGTATCTCTAGTTGTAGTGCATGTAGGAAACAATGTAGTACGAGGTGAGGTGGACGCACCAAAGCGGCATACGAGGTGTTTCATGAACGCCTCTAGTCGACGAGCTGAAAGCTAATGGTGGCGAAGACGGGCTCCTCTACATTTTCCCTCGTTTGAGCTCTAAGCGTGTACCTGATTGGCATCTCTTCAAAGAAACGTTTCAAGTTGAGGCTGACGGGACCCAATCCCAGAGCAAAAGTGTTGAAGTCGAAAGCGTCGGTGAAGAAGGACATGCCGTACACTACGTCCGGATCAAACACGAAGCTTTGCCTGTGCTCCAATTTGGCAAAATGTTTGCGCCTGCTGGGTACGGGGATGGATTTGTGCGTAAACATAAAGGCATTGTCTTCGATCATGTCCACTTGAGCTTCCGACCATCTCCAAGATCCCAACTTGTCGTCCAGCTTGCTCTGCCAATCCGACGATGCTTGGTTCGTGCTCTTTGGCTTCTTTAGACTTGTGCGTCTTCCGATATGCTCGCTCGCCACGTCGAAGTCGCCATCCCTCAACCCGTCCGTCTCTGCTGCAGCTGTAGCTTCTTTGCGAACAGCAGTAGTGATGCGTGCCAATGGAGGCATCTCTGGAGCTTCGCCTTCACTCGAGCCACCTTGACCATCTCCGACTTGAGGCTGGGCGACCGATGGAGGCAGCTCAAGCTCAGCAGCTTCGACCTCGTCCGGCGCTCTGACCGCTCCAGCAGGCGGCGTGGTCGGCTCATCCTCCCCGACGCCAGGAATCTTTTCTAAAGCCTTGCTCGCAGCTTTGCGAGTGAAGGTGCCCAATCGAGATATGGTCGGATGAGAGGCGGTGTGACCTTGTTGAATCTCTGCGGGACCTGAAGAGGAGGAGGCGACGCTGTTTGCGCGCTTGATCTCGGAAATCGCGGGCGAGTTGGGCCTGGAAGGCGGTTGAGTGCGGATTTGGGCATGGTGAGCTTCCAGCAGTGCCCTGACTCGAGGATCTTGCTGCAGATGAAGGACAAAAGGGCAGGGTTAGCGTTCAGAGTCGGTGATGGTGGAGAAGCTTGCGATTCCATGCGAGTTCAGACGCTCCAACGACGACATTCATCCCGTCGAGAGACTCACACGAAAGCCAACAAATTGCCAGTACTTTCGACGAATGCGCTGCTCCTTTGCTGCTCCAAACCCGAACCAGCCCGACTTCTTCTTCTTCTTCTCCTCTCCCGGCACGGTTGGGCTGAGGCTCTCTTGCGGAACCACATCCTCATCCACCTCCTCTGCGTCGGGAAGTGCGGTAGAGCCAAGAGCGGGAGAGGAGGGTGCCGTGCCGCTGTTCGATCCGCTCGAACCCTGAGAAGTGTGACGAAGGACGACGACTGCATCGTTTGCCCTGTGCGGAGCGGGCCAAGCGCACAGAGTGTTGAAGCAAGCCACAGCAGGGCTCATAATGTAAGGTCTTTTGGAAGGCGGTTCCTCCTCGTAGTAAGTGCAAGGGTCGATGATCTTGGCCACCCTCATGCCAGCATTGAAAGGAGCTCTGGGGAAATCTACAAATTTGTCGAAATCCGAACCGAACACCACCTCGTCTCCACCCCAAGATTTCTTGAATCTTCCCTCGATCTGAATGCAAAACCTTCGAGATCTGTCCCTGAAATACTCTCGACCCGCTTCGCCCTCTTTGGCTCCCGGAGCATCTTTGATACGGACCAGCACTCGACCGCAAAAGTGCTCCGTGTCGATCTCGTGAGGAGCTTGGAAATCGTTGACGCGACAAGCCTCCATGTGGAAGCGATCCGGTCCTACTTTGACTTCCAAACGAGGCATCTTAAATTGCGTAGGTGCGAGTGATAGAGGTCCAAGTGATTACTAGTGTGGTAGCCTGAGTGCTGGCGAGCTCTCGGGATGAGACTGGCAGAGATTGTGCTTGCAGAAAGTGTGATGATGGTAGAGGTCGCGATGGAGCTCAAAGGAGCGAACTGGCAAGGAGCAGCCTGTTACAGGCGAATGTGTCGTCGTCTGTTGTCTGTCGTCTTGATGCGCTGGTTGAGGAAGAAGCGAAATTTGATTGAGAGAGAGTCGGCCCGCCGTCGGGCGTAGCGATTCAATCTTCGCGCACGATCGAGAGTGAGGGGCAGAATGCGTGGCGCCGATGACGGTGCATGTATGCTCGAACAGCAGCAAGCAACGCGCAGCCAACCCCGCGGCCCCATTCAATCACAATGGCGCACATCATGCAGTCGTGCACCGCATCTCGTCCATCGTCTCTTTAAATTCAAGATTCTGATCTGCCTTCCCCGCGCTCGGGTGCGTCATGCGGCCCGATCAGCAGTGCGCTGCAACTGCACACCGGTACACGATACACAGCCTGCTTCGGCTTCCAGGGGCCGTGTAAGTGGCACCTCCTGTGTACACTCTCACAACCGCTCAGAGCTCTACGAATCGCTTGCGAAGAGAGAAGTGTAAGGCGCTCGCTGAGCGTCCAGACGGCAGGGGCGGCGTGCACAGATCAAAGGGGTGCACTCGATCATAATCAGCGAGCAACGGCGCATAAGGTTGAGGCGTGCTTCGTAACTCTGTAGGAATTCATCTAGCACATCGTCCAGCTACCCGCAGGCCGTCTACATGTGCAGGATGCATCTCCTCCATTGAATGTGCTCTCCATGTGACCAGCCAAGTGGGTGATGCAGGCATCACGTCTGTCGATAGATTTGGCATCGCAAGTCATGCAATTTTGTTTTTCTTTATCGTACAGCAATGTCCAAGACGCGCAGGGCGAGGCTAAGGGCAAGGTCCAAAGCAACGATGGGCGAAGTGAGTTCCTCATGAACCCTAGCCAGAGCCTTTTCGCAGGAAAGTCTGCCCCCAGGTCCGAGCACGTATCCAGCTTGAGCGGGTGCAAAAGCGACCACGATCTCCTTGGCCCTCCTAGCCGTAGCGGCCCTCATCTCTGGCGTGCGCTCTTCATAAGGCAAGGTGAATTTGCCCTCGGGAGCGGGCCAGAATTTGTCTCGCGCTTGGTCTACCCAGCCGCCAAGAGCGTCTGTGGAGAGCGCAGCTGCCATGCTGTTGAAAGCGCCCATAATGCTGCTGGCATAATTGGCGCGCACGACCTGTTCGAGCACGCGCAACATGCCTCTCCGAAGCGTCCATCCTCCAGAAAGATGAAAGGCTTCATCCGCCACAGCAAACACTCCCGCGAGCAGTGCGTCCAAATCTCTTTGACTCAATTCCGAAACGGGAGCTTGAGGTCCGGCATCTTGCAGCTGCTGCTCCTGAGCCGCTCGCGTCTTGGCCGTCATCGCCCTAAGCTCTGCCGCTGCTTCTTCTTCCGAGGCTGATCGACGCAGAGTCGGAGTGTCTGGCGGAGCAAGCGTGTCCTGGAACCGTTTCACATCGTGCGTTGTTAGCGGTGACGGACGCTGGGCTGTGCCTGTGGGCCCAGCCAAGCCGTCGCGCACGCCGTCCCCAACTGGTGCAAGGCCGTTGTAGGCAGCGGCCGGAACGCTTGCAACCGTACTAGCTGCCACATTGGCAGCGTCTGGCACAGCTGCCACCCCGCGTGCAGCCACATTGACAGCGTTGGTACCTTCTCGCTGCAGTGAGCTGAGGGCAGTCTTCCCGAAGCCTCCGACGCCGTTTGCGAATCTTTGCGCGCCTTGACCGATGCCCCGTCCAAGAGCCAAGGTGTTTACGATGGAATTCGTTCGTGCACTGGCAGGCGCGCCAGCCTTGGTCTTGTCGATGAAGCTGCGCACCGGCGCACTTGCCACGTGGTCTGGGCTTGATAGAAGACCGATGAGGTAGCGTTCAACCGCGGGACCAATCACCGCGCTGGTGCACTTCCTAGCTTTTGGTAACTCCACCGGCGGTGGTGGCAACTTGGAGGGACCATCGAGAAGGCTGAACGCTTCCGAAGCCCCTGCGGCGCCGCTGGTCTCATAAGATATCGGATTGGAAGCCATCGTAAGCGTTCTCCTCAGTTCCTTTTCCAAAGTCTCAAATTCTGACCACCTTCGAATGAAAACGAAGCCGCCGGCGTCATTGGCTAGACCCTCGACCGCGATCATCAGCTCCAGCGTTCGCGGATCGACAGTCGCATTCGGGCGCTCAGCATTCGGTGATACGTCTGTGACAGTGACGCCGAGCTGATTAGAGGTATGCGGGGCCACGCTACTGGAAGTTGAGGACCTTTTCAGGTCAACGCTAGAAGGCCGGGACCGGAGAGGCTCTGTGTCTTCGAGTGACCCTCCGGAGGGCGCGCCACCGGCAGCCTGTGCTGGACTGGCGACTCTAGCAGGCAGCGCGGACGCTGCTCCGTTGGGTACAGCGGAAGCGCTGACAGCCGGCGCAGGCTTCTTGCGAGGCTCGTAAGACAACGTGCGAGCGTGCCCAGGGGCTGAGCTGCTCGATCCTGCGGCCTCATTGCCTTCCGCTCTCTGGCGAGCGGCCGCCTGAGTGTCTTGCCAAAAAGCAGTGTACAGGGCGGTCAGCCTGGCCCACAGAGCACGTTCGACTGGCGCGAGAACTTCTCGTACACCGCCTTCCTGCTCGCCTAGCTCCAGCCGTCGGACAGCATCATCCAGCACCTGCTTCACTTCTCCCGTGCTATTTGCGGATGACAGCGCTTCTCGCGCCTTTGTCAAAATTGACGAAGCATCTGGTCTGAACACCTCGCCTTGTTCGGAATCAGTCGGGACTAGCGAACAGCAAAGACGATCAGTCAGCATGATGTCGTTGTGCGCACATATCTTCGCCAAGCTCACCAAGCCGCGCTACGGTAGCAAGGCCGATGTGCAGCCGCAGCAAGGCCTCTCCTTCTCCCGGCTGCACACGAGCGCCTGCAGGGGCTGAAGCAGCCGTCGTGCCTCCCCGGTCGAGCCAAGACTCGAAGGCGTCTCGCAGCCTGGCGAGCTTGTCGCTGTCTGAACGAGTGAGTACCTGAGCCAAGGGAGGCGCTCGAGGCACGGGCGCGCCACTCTTGGTAGGAGAGGTTTGAGATTCCGAAACTTTGTCCGCCGGCCGCGGTGGAAGGACTGGTCGGATTTGAGATGCCTCAGAATCCAATGAGGCCTCGTGTCTCTGCTTCCCCTCTTCTGAACGGGATTCGTGATCACGCTGCTCCAAGGCACTTTCGTCTGCGATGCGATAACCCCCAACGTACGCGTCATCGGAAGGAGTTGCTTCCCCGGCGTTAGAGGCCGAGTCACCCGAAGTGACCGAGCGGGGATCTCGTTGACCCTCCGAGGTCAAGGAGTCACGTAAAGAGGCGGGCAGATCGGGCTCGTGCACGCTAGATGGGATGTTAGACGGCATAGCGTGGTCGATCGGCGGCGTCCAGTTCTCATCTTGCACTTTAGGTCTGGACGAGTCTGCGTCAGGCTTGCGATTGGGCAATGGCGGCGGACCCATCAGAGGCGCTCGAGCAGGTTGCGTGCCAATGTGAGACGTCGTTCTAGATCTCGGGTGGTACGAAGGTGACTCTGGCAGCGCGTCCAGCGATCGCTTCTGCTCTCCACTGCACCGCACCTGATCCGAGGATGGAGCTGGACTGCGGGCCTGACCCCGAAGAGATGACGTACTAGGGCTTGCGATGTGCATCCCAGCCGTCGGCGAAGGAGCGGCAGACGCATGTGTCGCATTCTGGTGTTCCGCTTCGATGAAGCTGCGGACGCTTGGACTGGGCATGGCCTTGGCTCGAGGCTGCTGTGTCTGAGGTCCGGGCGAGATGGGCGGTGCCATGATGCCCATTTGTGGTCGAGGCTGTTGGGTGGTGAGACTGGGTGAAGGCGATGGTGCCATGAGGCTGGACTTCAATGATACACTGTCGCCTCCAGCAGGATTGATCGCAGGGCGCATAGACTCCGATGTCTGTTCTGGTGTTTGTAATGCTGCCCTTTGTGCCGTCGGAAGGGCTGCGGGAGCGTCGGGAGCAGGAACGACCTCGTCCTGAGGTGCCAGCTCACCAGCTTGTGGTGCAGCCGAGGCTTCCAACTGCGCCTCAGCTCGAGCTTGACCCAGTAGGACTGGATCCACATCAAGCGAAGGGGTTCGGGGACCCGAGTAAGGCGCTGCCACGCCGACAGGATGGGCAATCTGCTTCTCCTGCTGCTTATCGCCCCACTCGACGATTTTGCGATTGATAAAATCGGCTGCAGCCATCAAGAGAAGTAATCGACAAGTCAGAATCACGACATTTTTGCCATCGAAGGGCCGCACCGCACTGTACGACTCACGATCACCGCAGGCGCCAATGACGTCCCACAACTTCCTCGTGGCTATCTCTCTCAGAAGCTCACGGACCAAGGAGCTGCTTCGTTCCTCGCGAGGAAGATGTCTTTCGAAGAAGTGTTCCACCGCTATTCTGAGCCTGTCTGTCCTCTCTGTGGAGGTCGAATAGATGCCCTGAGAGGGTATTTCGGGCGGCACTGTCCTTCTTGCTTTGAGCACCGTGTACATGACCGAGGTAAGTGTATGAAGCAGCTCAGAAGCCTGTTTTCCGACCCTCATCCACATCAGCCTGTGTTGGGCACGATAGCATCACTCATGGAGACCAGAGACTTACGATGTCCACGCTTCGAGTACTGCTGCTGACCCTGGCATGCACTGAATCGACCATTTCGTCGATCGTGAAATGAGCAGTTCGCGGAAAAGATGAGTGGGCAAGCGTCTGGCCATTGTACCTGCGTCGAGCACGCACAGAAGGGTGCAGTGCGGATGAAATTGGTCAGCCAACCTGCTTCAAGCTTGCATGCGCCGTCTTTTCCCGCAACTTACCAGCTGCACACGAAGTCCCTCACCACAAGCTCCGTCAGCTCGTCCAAAGGTCTGCGCAGGCTGTCGTTCATCCTGTTCGGCCTCTTTGCCCGTGGTCGTACCCTTCCTTTCTGATTCGCGCCAGCATCTGGTGGAGATGTCGCGGGCGGAGGAGGTGCAGGACCCACTAGCGGCAGGAAACGTGCTGGATCCCAAGCTGCCATCGATGGCTTGTCTGACGTGCTTGTAGGTAGACACAGCAATAAGCGGATCCATGGTGAGAGCAGCAGCACGGCTGTAGATGCGATGACAAGCAAGATGTTGAATGGTCCACTGCGCCAGAGCAGGAGCAGCAGAGGCACTAGAATGGCGGTAGTCGGAAGTATTGAATCTGATTGCACGGGATGACTCGTCGAAGGTGTAGTCGAAACCTTGGCCTCTTCAGAAGGGGCGTGACTCGACATCCTGAGGCAGAATGTGGAGCAGCTCGAGCTGGAGATTCGATGAGGGGAATTTCTCTGGAGCAGCTCAGAGGACCATGTCTTGGCGCTGGCGAATGTCGTGATAGTGTCGTGATGGTCGTTCGTCCGCGTGGTCGGTGGACAGATGGACGCGTCTGGAGTACAAGTGATGTTGAGTCAAGCCAAACGTGAGTGCCAGTGGTTCATGAGGCTCCGTCCAGAGAGGTCTACGTGCTCGACGTCAAAGAACAGGCGACAGCCATGGAGCACGACTCTTGATCGATGAGAGATGCGCGGAAAGGTTCACATTCACTGATTCGTGATTGCAGCATTCACAAAACGCAATTGCGTTGCGTTGCGTTGCGTTGCGTTGCGTTGCGTTGCGTTGCGTTGCATTGCACGACGAATCAAAGTCTCATCAATCATGAATGATCAAGCTCGATCGAGCCCGTGCAGATTGATTGAGCGCGGAAGTCACCGTCCCGCCTACAGTCAAGAGTATACCACAAGCACGAAGGTGTCCTGTGCGTCGAGCGCATCGCGGCGGATCATGCATCCGCACGTGGCTCTGCCACCACGCAGCAATCACTCGTGAATCAATAATCACAATCATGAATGTGAATCACAATCGTGAATGGCGCTGCATGGTGACTGCCGGAACGAAGGTTCGAGCGCTTGGGTGCCATGCCAAGCCACACCTGGATGACATGCGGTCATGGATACCTACAGTCTTGAGTCACGAGTCGTGAGTAGCGTAGTCCTGAGTGGTAGTCACGAGTGGTGGTAGTATACGAGTCACGAGTATATAGTGGTAGTAATAACAATAATAGTCACGATACCTTTACACCGCGTATAGTATCTGACTTCTGTGCTGAACTGCTGTCAGACAGTCAGAGTGTGAGTACCGCACAACATGTGATTGCCCCGCACCCATCAAATCGTGAATCACAATGCAGGGGGGACCAAAGCAAGAGATCCGAGATCGACAGGCAGCTTTCAGCAGCAGGGAGGGGCGCGCGGGGCAAATTCACTCGTGACTCAAACTGTGGCTGCTGCCACACGGCCTCGCTTGATCACGGCGAGCTTCGAGCAATCATCATCGAATCCAGATCACTCGATCGGCTTTTCTTCTTGTCTCGTCCTTCACACGCCCCCGCTTTTGGGTGGGATCGATCGTTTATCCCGCCCGATTACTGCTTCGCCTCTTGACGCAGTCCACCACAGCCATCATCCGCAAGTTAAATCGAGATGCGTCTGGCAAGCTACGCGCTGCTTGCTCTGAGTGCTGCGACGGCAGCTTTGAGTCTGCCGAGTCGGCAACATCAGTTCCCCTTGGTCTTGCCTAGTCCTGCCAACACCATCGAGAACAGCCGCGACGAGGCTTATTGGGCATCGGAAGAAGGAGTGGGTCACTTCAGTCAATGGTCCAAGGCTCAAAAGCGCAATTTCGTGGACGATGTTCGGGATGGCAAAGCGAGCGAGTGGATCTTGGTGATGGGCAATGAAGGTGGAGACCTGGACAGCATGACGGCAGCCTTGACCTGGTCTTATCACCTCTCGCACCAACATGCCGATACGAACAAGACCATCGCTCTCTTGCAGACTCCTAGAGATGCATTGGACCTTCGGCCGGAGAACAAGTTGGCGCTGAGAAATGTCCTCATGTCGCCTGGACATCGTGATCTCCTCACCATCGACGAGCTGCCCTTGCCTGCCGAAGAGATTGCGGAACAGCTGAAGAGCATCGTTCTGGTGGATCACCCCGCTCCTCTCAGCGTTTGGCAAAAGGCCAAAATTCGCTCCATCTTTGATCATCATAGGGATAGAGGAGCTGCTCCGGATGCCAAGCCTCGCCTATTTGAGGGCACCGCTAGCTGCACCACCATCGTAGCCCGGACGATGCTGGACGAACTAGAACGCCGAAAAGAGGGAGAGTATCACATGCCTCACGAGGTAGTCGAGCTGATCCTGTGAGTCGCCTTAGATAACACCAGAGGCCTATCGAATCGCAACCTAACGGTAGCCCAACGTTGAATGCAGCGACGCAATCGCGCTGGACTCGGATGGACTGAGCAAAGGCACGCCGGCGGACAAGTTCACAGCTGCAAGGTTGCTGAAGCGTAGCAACTGGAGCAAGCAAAAGCTGTACGATGTGATGGATCGTCTGGACAGCGAGATGAAGAAGGCGAAGAAAGATCTGGAAGAGTTGGGCGTGCGGGATCTTTTGCGGCGCGACTGGAAAGGTCAGAGATGAGAGCCTGCGCACAACACCTTTCCCTTTTTGTGGGGGAGCTAATCAGACCAGCGCTCCGTCTTTGCCCTTCACAGGCGACTTGGTAGAGACGCCTGAAGGCAGACCCAACGTCCATCTAGGTTTGGCATCCATCCCAATCTCCTTGGAGGACCAAATCGAGCGAACGTTGCACAACACTACACAAGCCTGGTTCGTCACGGAAGAAAAGTGGTCAGAAGGTGAGCGATCAGTCTCCTCTCTTCTCTCACAACACAACCAAGGCACTCAAATCTTCATCGCGTAATGCCCGAGCAGAGATCGGTGCGGACATTACGTTGGCTTTGAATTCTTTCAAGGAGCGCGACTCGCACAACAAGAAGATCAAGACGAGGGAGATTGTTCTCGTCGTTCGTCCCAATGACAAGTTGACGGAAAAGGATTCGGACGAGCTCTTCCAGATCATTTCGAACGCCGTCGAGCAGAGCCCCTTTTTGGATGCTCAGCCTTGGAAGAGGGCAAAGGAGCTCACTGCGAGACAGTGAGTGCGACTCTGCATTGTCACCTGTGCTAGGCAAGACATGAAGATTTTCTCAACAGCTAATGCATTCCCTTTCTCCTCGCCTCGTCTCGTACTTGATGCAGGATGGTCTGGACGCACCACATCGCTAGCGGAGGAAGGAAGCTGATTCGACCCATCGTCGAAGACGCCGTCGCGGCTTGGCGTTTGTAAAAGCTGGTCGTGCTTGGCGCGTACCTTCGATTGCCGCCGCGTTCCGCTCGTCCTCGAAGACGCACACACACACACGCACGCACGCACGCACGCACGCACGCACGTCCCAAGACACTTTTGTGTGCCATTTCGGGAAAATTTTCCCCCGAGCACATCGTCTCGTCGCACTGGCTCTCACCTTCTCGACAAAGAGACGAGCAAACTCCACACTGCCACAAACACACGATGTCTAACGAGGATGCTCTTAGCGCCGAAGTCGCAGCTGCATCATCGCTTGCCTGATAAGACAGCACGCGTTCAAAGTCTCGCTTATTTGAGAAAGCATCGTGATACACATACGTTGAAGTAAAGTTCGCGGAGGCGGGTCGAAGCGAAGAGCTGTCCACAGCGGGACGACTGCTCCTTTTGAACAGAAATTCAGTGAGAAGAAAAGAAGAAAGCAGAGTGCACTCCCGACGTGATCAGCTTCCACTTGCTTTGCAGATGCCAGGCAAAAAGAAGAGAAAAAACCGCGAACAAGAAGATTGCGTCGGAAATTCTCGGCAGATTTCGCTGTCCCACTGTCGTGGAGCGCAGTGTGAAGCTTAGGCTGCCGTCTCGCTAGAAGCAACAGCACCGTAGCCGCCACCGGGGGTGGCAGCCCAAGCTGGCAGCAGTACCTCAGCCTCCGTGGGAAGAGCGAGCACAAGTGCAAGGCCCCACACCGGCTTAGCGAGGACATCGACTAATGACACGTAAAAGGCTCAAGTCAGTCCTTCTGCCTCCCTATGAGCCCAACACTTCATACCTCGCAACTCACGAATGCCATAGGCGAGCACCTCGGAGTCGGCAGAGATGATGCCCGTACCCTGCACAGTGTCCACATCGTCCGGTCAGCGTGACGTGCCCTCATCTTCAAGTAGCGTAATATCACCCTACGAGCGTCCCACTCACCTCGCCAAGAGCCCAAACAACGACGTACGCAGACCAGGCAACGACAAGCACGCCTGACAAGTAGTTGTAGAGCGTTCCGACCTAAGCAAGTCGAGTGCAAGCACAAGTCGATCAGCATTCTGTTCCTTTTTTTGTTTGGAACTTCTGCAGGACTAGGCCTTGTGCACTCACCTTGTTGCCGCGCAGGAAAGCGTTGGATCTGGCATTGCCCACGAGCGAGTAGAGCACAAAGAGGAAAGCGAGCAGGGAGAAGGTGAACAGTCCCCATCGGTAACGAAGGGAAGGGTGCAGAGCTGCCAAGAGACCAGTGACAATCATGATCACATCGGCCACCACAGTGCTGGCAATCTCGGCGGCGGGAAGACCGGCCAAAAAGGTCAGCTCGGTAAGCAGAAGGGGAGTGGTGAAGAGCCAGTCGATGTAGCGAGCGTAGAGGACCTGCATTTTGAATGACATTTTCCGCAAGATTGTGTGAGCTGATGCAGGTGCATGTGCAAGCTTCGACCCCATCCACGCACCTCTCGCTTGGCAGAACGAGGTCCACCAGAGTGAACGATGGTGCCGCCAATTCCAGAGGCCATGCAAAAGTAGGCAATCGCTGCCGAAAAGCAACGGGTGTCAGGCAAATGCACAGAGAGGGGGTCAGACCTCGAGCAAGAGAAGGATGCGACTCACTGGCGATAATGTTGACCAGGAGACCAAGAGAAGGCAAGAAGCGACGACGATAAGGCTCGCGGTAAGTCACGGCAAAGGAAGCCACGGTTCCGACGGAGAAGAGGCCAAAGACGATCCACAGGATGAGATGACCATTGTGAGTCAAAGCCTCGGGATGATGCAAGGTAGGCGGGATAGGCTCGGGCTGGTGGAGTGTGCATGGCAGAAGTGAGCCAGGCTGTGCGTCGATACAGCTTCGATCGCTCTCAGGCTTCCAACCCCAGCTCGTCGTACTCACCACCACAACAGGGGGCTTCTTGAGCAGCGTGTCGACGTTTTCCCACACGAAAGAGTTCATCTTGGCAAGTGTGTGTGCGGAAAAAAAAAAGGGGTCGTGTTCTGAGTCAAGCGTGCAGGCAGATCGTGATCGAGTGTCAGTCGGTTGAGCGAACTCAGAGCAGCGATGGATGGATGATGGTGGATTGAAAGCAGACGCTCATCAGAGGATGGCCGGTCGCACAGCAGGCACGGCTTGGCATCGACCCACGACAATGTCAGCCCTCGCGTCTGGCGTCGGTCTGGTCTGGGAGCGCAGGTAGCCTAGCTGCATGGCTACCTGACTGAGGAATCTTTGCTGCTGCAGTCAGAGTAAAGGACGTCAGAGTGCTCCTCCCTCCACCTCCATCACCTGGACAGCCACATGTAACGCCGCATGCGCCTTCAAAGTGCGAAGTTCCTTATTGACATCAAATAGCCCGCCATGCGTTGCTACTGCACGCTTTGATGCTGGTCATATTTCCTTGTAATGGTCGCAGCATCGCACCCGCACAGATATATCTATATGTCCGGCTCCAGGACCGCGGGCTGTTCAGATTCAGATTGCTCGATTGATCACGATCCCAATAAAAAAATCTTAGAGGCGTATAGCGTCACGAGTGCGGCACGAACCTCTCGAAGCAGGCATCGCGCCAGCACGATCGAACGAGCGCCAGAGGGCTGCTTGCTGCTGAGCAAATGTGTCAAGAGCGCAAGCGGCTAGCGGCTATGTGGAAATGAGGCTTGCTGCTGGAAGGGTCCATGATCATATTAATGGCCTTGCGAGGATCGCAAGCAAGCAATAACGCAAGCGCAGCATATTCACGATTCCTGCAGCGATGAAGGCCCTGCATGCATGTCAGGACAAAGTCTGTGCACGCATCAGCCGAGTCTCACATCATGAGTCAACAGTCAATAACAAGTGTCCGTGCGCTCGCTCGATCGCGATCTGCACACTTAGGACTCGTGACTGGTATACGTGCACACCGCACATGCAATTAAGTAGCAGCCCCACAGTTGGCCAGCGGTATGCGATCATCGTATAGCGGTCAGCTAATGAGCCCAGCCCAGCATGTGCTTGCTTGCTTGCCTAACTCGGATGGCGCACACGGCGGCTGGATAGCCCACAGGGTAGGCTGGGCCGGCCTACACCGTCGCACGCGCCCACTCTTCACCCCACAACTCAAGACGGTACACCCATGCAGTGCTGCACTCACATTCGTGATTGACAGAATCTTGAACGCTGCGATTAAGCGTCGACTGCGCGATGCGCAGCCGCGCTTGCTGCTTGGATGATGCTGATGTGATGTCATATGCATGGCGAGTCAGCGACGTGGCTTCTGCCGCTTTGCTGCATGCATGATGGCATCTGATGCTGTACTCATTTGACTGTACATGTATGCGGAAACTAGTGACTCAGACTCCCATGCTAGCGTGAGTGCCTGCTTAACGTACTATGGTGGTTGCTGCATGCGTGCATGTCATCCCAGCACGGCCCGTCTCGCTCAAGTCACGTCGAGCATCGCCCATTCAAAGATCTCTTCCCTAAACATCTGTTAAAACAGTCAGCGAGAGAGATTCTTGAAGGCAGCGTTATCAAGCTCAGCGGCCAATTTTCGTGTAGTATTACTCGTGACATTTGTGGTTACTAGTGTTGCGGTGCCATCGGAAAGTGGTGAGGAACAGTCTGACGTTGCTGAGATGGGATGCTCGACATTCTTGATTGGGGGACGAAGGTGGATTGACAGCACCAAACATATGCTAGGCGAGGGATTCAAGCGATGGGACCAGTGCTTGCGGCACTTTCATCCTCGGAGGCAGCTAGAGCAGCCATGTGAGCATGCCATTCCACCCGCCTCCTCATGATCTCTGATGGCAATAACGGTCTTGAATCCGGCGCTTGGACGGAATCAGCGTTGGCAGTATCTACCGTCGTGCTGTTGGCAAGCGCACTGCCGTTCGCCTCTTTGCTGGTAGTCGTAGTCGGGCTCCAATTCTCTGGCGGGTCGTAGGCAGGTTGCCAATCTTTGTTGCGCCTCTCTTCGTGCAGCTGTTTGCGCAGCTGTTCTTCTCTGGCGTCTCTCTCCGACCAGTCGCCCTCCTCATCTTCATCAAAATCGCTCACTCGTCCATCGTCGCTCCCCATGGCAAGCGAAGACGCTCGTCCAGTCGCTCGTCCGCCCGATCCGCGCAGCTCTTGGGCGCCGTGCGACCCGTAATCGCTGTATTCGCCCTCTTCATCCGATGCGTAGCCTACACCACCTCCATCCATGCCCACTTGCCAAGTGGCATCGTGTGAAAAGGTAAGGTCGAATCGCTTCGGTCTGACCTCGTATCCTTCGCTACCCCGACGTACTCGAGAGCGAGAGAACATGTCAACTTCCTGGCTGTACTCCGATCCCGACTCTGTGACACTTTCTTCTGATTCGTCGTCGTCTGCCCACATCTGTGGGAAGGTTTCTTTCCGTCGAGATCCATGCTCCGCGCCACTCGGTAGACAGCCTGCTTCGGTCATACCTGCGGCCTCAGCATCAGTGTTGATGTATTCGACCTCCTCCGATAGGCCAGGTGGTTCATAGTCTGGGTGGTAAGGCGGCAGAGCGCTGCGCTGTAGCGCGTCGACACCCGTTGCGTGGTGTGCTTGGTCTTCCGAAGCCTTGCCAACCCCCTCTGTCTCTTGCATCCGCCGTCTGAGACCGTTGCTTGGCTGAAGCTTTGGATTAAACCCGTTTCCGTAAGTAAAAGGTCCACTTTCGGGTAGTTTGAAGGCAGTGCCAGGGTCGTGGGCGTGAAGACGTTTCCGCCTGTTCGGATCTTTGGGCGGCCACCTGTAGGCGTCTTTTGGATCTGGTCGCAGGATTGGGGGGAAAAATTCGGTCAGCGCTTAGTCCGCCTCAAGACTCCACTGGGTTCTGAAGCTGCCCCCTGAGTCGGCGACCCCTGCGCTACTCACCGCGTGTCCGTCTTCAGCAGGCGCGGCGGACGGGCACGCAGTGAAAGAGTACGCATCGCCCCCACACACGCAATGCGCGCTTTCACACCAAGGGCTGCGTCTCATCGGAGCTCGCTGGCTCACGGCTCTGCAATCGCAGCAGTGCATCCCACGCGCTACCGTCGTTGGGGCGATCTCTGGATGTTTGACGCGCGTCTGACCAGTGATCACCCCATTCGGGGTCTTCCACGTTCGCACCCGAGGCTGATGCTCGAGCTTCCCGCGCCCACTTCCGCATCACCTCTGCATAGCGCGGATTCCAGGGCCAGCCTTCCTCTTGTCCCTCCGCTCCACATTCGATCCCGCCTGACTCACCCGCCCCGTCGCGCAAGGGATAATGCAAGCCATCGCCTGGGGTTGGCTGCGGCCAGCACCAAAGCAAGGGGTTGCTGCCGAGTGAAGCTTGTAGGTTTCGTACTAGGCCTAGATCGTAAGGATATTGGATCTGAGTTGTTTCAGAGGGAGGTGAAGAGTCAGATTTGAATTCTTTTGCCCCTGAGGAAGCTTCACTGACACTTGACTCACTTCTCGGACGCGTCCTCGTCGAACCATAGTCGCTACTCTGTCCTTTTCCCACCCTTCAATGGTAGTGGAGTTGTTAGCGGCGCAGTAGAAGTGGTACATGCTAAACATGCCTACGAGGAGCAGAACGGGCACGCAGAGAGCATAATTTAATACCATCAGCAGCATGATCGGCGTCGTTGGCGACCGCTGTAGTCAGCAAGAAGGGAGCCATGGTCAGTAGGTCAGGCTGAGGGGATAGGAGCACGCACAGCAATTACTGACATACATGTTTCCACCGCCCCAGGCATCAGCTACTCGTGCTGATAGCATGAGCAAGTGATAAGCGCATGTGACATCCACTGCGGCCAAGAAACGGATGAATGCCGCGTAATTTCTGTGTCCGACGCAATTTGCGATCCAAGGACAGTGGTGATCCATTCTCAGGGTGCACCTTTGACACTGTCGGCAGTGGTGTGCTCGAGGCGGCTTTGGAGCCTTGCACACTTTGCACCACCGCGGTGCTCCGCTCTTCTTGACTTCTACAAATTCTGAAGCGGCTGCGGTGCCTTCATCAGAACCGCCTGGCCCAGAGGGAATCGATGGGATCCATCCGTTTGGCACCCTGCCCGGTGAGCTCAAAGCCGCCAGGGAGTAGTTGTAAAGAAGGAATCCTGCAAGCGCGTTGAAGGGGCCGAGCACAAGGGCTAGATCTGCCAGAACCATGGCAGGCGTCGCCTTGTAGTAGATGACCACGATGTACTGGACGCTTAGCACCAGAAAGAATATCAAAGACAACGTCCCAGCGACCCTGTCACGTTGGGGACGTCCAGAAAACATTTGCCGTGAGCGGACATTTGCAACGCAGATCTCCTGTATGAATGAAGACGGCACTCACCAGATACGCTCGCTCAACTTTAGCGGCGTCCGCCTGTCCTGCATTCGCCCGAGTATCGAGGGGCCACCATGACTATCATCCGCAGCGTGGTGATCAGACGAACCTGTGTCGTGCCCCATCACCCCTGAACGGGTCGCTTCCGCTGCGATTGACATGATGCCTTGTGTTGGCCCACTGTATCAGCACATTCACGAAGAGCGCTTTGCATTCGCGAACTGCGTTGTGGTGACGACGTTCTGTGTCTTGTCAGATGAAATCGGAAGGAGGTGTAGAGAGCTGTCGAGACAGGCTGGCAGGAAGCTGGCCGCGCGTACCTCGCTGCAAAATCCTGTGACTCCGGACAACAGGGTTAGGAATCGAGATTGAGCGTGAAAGAAGCGACTTGACTGGGGTATGTGTCGATGCTGTTTGAGAGAGGCGCTTTGGACAAGTCTCACAGGTGCGTGAGGAGAAGCAGCGGGTGAGACCCGAGTGTATGCCGAGTAATAGGGTCACCAAATGCGGCTGCTGCTGCGTGCGCTGCTGGGTCGACGTTATTCCAGGCGATGCCTTGGAACTCCGCTCTGGGCGCAGGTGCAGCTCGAATGTGTGCCTGCTTTGAGATGGCGGGGTCGTGGGGTGCGGAGACAGGACTCCTGCGTTATGAGTCAGATGTAAGAGTGATCTGGTCGTACGCTGCCGCTGTGATCGTCTTGGTTGAAGGAGGTTGTGAGAGTTCGTCGACGGACTGGCGTGGAGGTGCGGGGGCTTTGGCGATGCGTCGCGATATTATTATTATTGACGCAAATTTCGCGCGGACAATTTACGACGACTTCATGAGTGGTGCGAACAACTTGAGGAAGCCCAGAGATGGCGAGGTCATTGCGGCGAAGAGGTTGAGGCAGTCTTATCAAGTCTGCCGGAATTGAGCAGAAGGCAGCAGCAGCAGCTCAGTGCTGAGGTAAATCACGCAAGAGATGTGCGAGCTGCTGTTTGGATTGTGCTAGACTCGTGACTGTGCTGAGACGTTGTCTTGGCATGCAACTCGCAATAATGAGCACGAAGCTAACAGATTTCACTGTTCTTGAATCTCATCCATCCATAGATTAGAATTTGACGAGCCCGTCGCGGTCGCTGACCCAGGCCGGGGGGGGTCCTTTACCATGCAGCAGTACATGCATGCACTCGCGCATCAAAGTCCGCACGAGTCAACAGTAGTAGTCGTGAGCAGTCGGATGAGTGCAGAGTCACGCGTCACGGGTGAGTGAGCACAACGTCAGGTGGAAAATCAGGACACCCGCGGAGACCACGTGGGAGAGCCCATCAGGACACGGACCCCGGGCAGCGCGCGCAAGCTTGTTCGTGATTGAGCCCACAACGGCACGCGTGTTTGCGGGCACACCTTGCGCGGTCACATGCTGTGCTGCCCACCGTGGCGGGGGTGGGATAACAACAACAACACGACGGCGGTGGTCACGGTCTGAGCTACGCGACAGCTATAGGAGAGGCGCTCGATCGAAATTCGCAATGTATTATTCGTGACTCGTCAAGATTGATGATGGGGCGTGGCGCTTCGTTCACCTTTCAGATTCGTGATTCAGTGTCGTGATCCGACTCCAAGGGTCGCACGCCAATCACAATCCTCTATCACCCAGAAGTTGTCTCCAAGCTAGACAGTACAGCTCAAGAATTCTTCATACCTCTGCACTAACTTTGCCTCCTCTCGCTCTCGCGTTGTTGCACCATAGCAGCTGCACAGAAAGTTGTTCTTGACGCGTCTCCCTGTCTGCCGCAAAGCGAGTTTGGCCGTATGTCCAGGATACCAGTTCGACAAGGTCATAATCACGAAGGAGCCTCGTCTCCATCCCAGTCCATTCACGCATCTCCAAACTCTTCTCGCATCGCTTCTCCGACTCCTTTCGGCTCATCCCACCTGGCTCCGGACACCATGAGCCAGACGAGTTACAGGAACAGCCCACTGGGCAACGGTCCTTCCGTCGGTTCTGATCAGACAGACACGCGCAAGCGTCAGAGCAAAAAGGACGAGGTGAGGGCAGGCTGAACGTGCTACTCACGACGTCGAAGGCTGACCCAGCGCTCCTTACTCGATGCGTTCGCCTGTCATAGGCGATCCGCAAGAAGATCGAAGCCGACCTGCAGCGCAAAGCCGGCAAGTCTGCCGCCCCAACCTCTTCACGACGCCACCGAAAGGCATCGAGGCCTGCTGCGGTGGCTGGCACCGTCTCAGCTTTGCGGCCCCTTCCGGCATTGACAGTGCCCCAGAGCATCAGTGTCGCTGATGCGAGTCAGCTGTGCGCTGCAAAGCGCACCGATTGCGTTCTTGTGGTCGATGATGACGAGCACCTGGCAGGGATCTTCACAGCTAAAGATCTCGCATTCAGAGTGAGTGACTTACGCTCTAGCATACCATGTCCGCTCCTTCTGAGTCGTCCTCCGAGCTCCTTTGCAGGTAGTAGCTGGCAACCTTGATGCCCGCGTCACGCCAGTATCTGCTATCATGACGCGCTCGCCGATGGTCACTCGAGATACGACGTCCGCAACAGATGCGCTCAACACGATGGTCACGCGAGGCTTCAGGCATCTTCCAGTTTGCAATGACGAGGGCGATGTCGTTGGTCTGCTCGACATTGCCAAGGTGTTCTACGAGGCATTGGAGAAGCTGGAACGTGCTCATGGAAGCAGTCAGAAGCTCTACAACGCGCTTGAGGGCGTGCAGAGCGAATGGGGAGCAGGCGTTTCGGGGGGCGCTCAGAACCCCATGCTTGCCTATGTCGAAGCACTGCGTCAAAAGATGAGCATTCCAGACCTGACCACCATTCTCGACTCGCGCACCTTGCCGTGCACTGTTGGGGTGCGCACCACCGTTCGAGAAGCCGCGAAGCTCATGAAGGAGCATCACACCACCGCCGTGTGTGTCATGGAGAACGCTGGAGGACCAGGGCAGGGTGCGATCGGCGGCTCAGGTGGCATTGTCACTGGCAAGATTGCAGGTATCTTCACCAGCAAGGATGTCGTTCTGCGCGTCATTGCTGCTGGGCTCGATCCCAAGACGTGCAGCGTGGTCCGCGTTATGACGCCTCACCCGGACACTGCGCCTCCAAGCTTGAGCATTCAGGAGGCTCTGCGCAAGATGCATGGTGAGCTTACAGCTCTTCGCTGACATTTTCGGTTGATGTGCTGGACCGCCTAACTAACGCGGCGAAAACTCTCTCGGATGCGCAGATGGGCGCTACCTCAACTTGCCTGTTGTAGATGTCGAGTCGCGTCTTGTTGGAGTGGTAGACGTGCTCAAGCTCACCTACGCCACCCTGGAGCAAATCAACAGCATGAACGATGAGTCTGGCGGTGAAGGTGGCGGAGGACCAATGTGGAACCGCTTCTGGAACTCCTTTGGACAGTCCACCAGCAACGTTGGTGGTGGCGCGGAAGATACCGAGAGCGCGATGAGCGGCAGCCACCGACTTGAAAGCCACGACCTGCCAGCCACCCCGAGCAAATTCGACATTAGTTCCGATCTGCATCCCAACGATAGCGCCAGCGCTGTTGGTGGGCCAACGCAGCACGACGACGCCATCTCGGGCGTCAACTTCCCGTCAGGCTTGAACCCTGCCGCAGCCGCAGAAGTAGATGATGGGACTTACCTATTCAAGTTCGTCACGCCTAGCGGCAGGACACACCGTTTCCAAGCGCGCTACGACAATTTTGACACCATCAGGGAGATCATTCTTATCAAGTTGGAGAGCGACCCCTTCTTCGAAGTAAACGTTCCTGCACAGGCAGTCACAGCTTCTGACGATGGAGAGCAATCCGCAGCTCCACTTGCCACTCCGATTACTCCGCCCGATGCCAACGATTTCACTTTGGCCTACACTGACGATGAGGATGATGTTGTGCTCATCACAGCTGACGGGGACGTTCTGGACGCGGTTCAAGTGGCTCGCAAGCAAGGCAGGGACCGTGTGGTACTGCTTTTGCAGGGAGGCAGAGGATGGGAAGAGGCAGCGGCTCGGGCAGGCGCTCATGCGCAAGCCACCACCAGCTCCAACCTGAGCACTGCAGGAGCAGCTCACAAGCGCAAAGCGAGAGAAGCGGCAGAAGCTCAATTGCAGAGCGTTCAGGAGGAAGAAGAGAGGGAAGCTGAGATCAACGAGGTTGGCGAGAGGGCTACACCCTCGAGCAGGAAACATAGACCCAAAAAGGAGGAGGAACTCCTTTTTGGATTCTTGCCCAAGGACATGGCTTTGCCTGCTGCTATCGGCTTCCTCGGCGTCGCTGTGCTCGTCGGCGTGGTCGCTACAAGACCTCGCGGTCCACAATACTGAGCCTAGAATCCTGCCGCTACCTCGCCATGCTGCTCTGCCCGCGCCTTTCCACCTTCAGACCCAATCCTCTTTCTCTCTCGCACGACTAGACCCCTCTCGGCACCGTCTTACGGCTTCTTCTTCTTCTTCCTGTTCTTTTGGGAAACTTGTTCGCGAAGAATTATGACTTTACACGACCGGTCTCCCATCTCGTAATGCAATCGTGCGGCACCGTTCAGCCACAAATTGCTCCTCGAGCAGATCAATCTGATGCTGTCAAGCGCCATGGTTCTCAGGTGCAGGCAATGTCGAGCAGCACGCGGAAAAGTCAGGCTAAGATCACAAAGGCCCCATGCTACTCTCACCAACGCTTCACGAGTGATTCGAACAAAGCCACGTTGCGTACGAAGTGGATGGAGAACATGTGTTGCTGTGAACGAAATCGTTGTATGAACGTACGTGTGAGTGGCGCGTGTGTACGTGTGATGCGGAGGAACATGGCTCAGAGCAGGCTCTAGAAGTCTGATCAGGTGTGCGAGGGTCATATTTTGGGAGCGGTCGAGCAGAACGGGTGGCCGTCCGGCTCTGCTTTTGAACGTGTCAAGATCCGAAGTTGAGCGACTTGAATCCCTTTGTCGAGGGCATGCAGAAGGAGAAGGAAGGGTAGGGAGAGAGAAAATATTGTGACAAGTGGATTAAAGAAGAGAAAAGGTGACGTCGTTGAACGTTTCATTTTTGGTTGGTTCGTCCTCAATCACACCGCCCGGATGTATGCCCTCATTGAACATTTTGATGCTTCCAAAGCTGCTACCATCGTCGCTCATGAAGTCTCGCGTCGTCTCTCATCGCCAGCGGATGACTGCGTCCTGAACACATTTATGCCTTCCTGCGGAAAGAGCAGCCTGTTGGCAGCGGAGTGAGCGAAATGTCAGCGCGCTATTCGGCCTAAGTGTGGAAGCAAGCCAAGTGCGCTTGCAGCCTTTCCGCCGAGGCAAGCCTCCGTCACTGCTTCCCAAACCAGATCTTGGCGTTGCTTATGAACTACTCACCCTCAGTCAATCGAGCCTTACCACCGGTTGGTTGAGACAAGACGGTGGAGCATGATCCGCAAAGGACGACAGTCTGGGCGTGGCTAAAGACGGTGGTGATGGCGAAGCAGCCGGGGCACTTGACGTCCATGAAGAAGCTGTTGGGGTTTTGTACCAGCCTCTTGAGCTTGTGTTGGCGGGCCTGGTGCTCGGCGGAAGGGTTGAGGAGGTCGACGGCGAGAGTCTGTAAGGGACGAAGAGGCGCTCGAGTCAGTACCCGAATGCAAAAGTTGCAGAGGCGACGGGAGAGGGAGAGAGGGATCCAGGGCAGAGCATACTGGTCTGGCCAGGCGTCGATGATAGGGCATGAACAGCGCCGCTTAGGCTGATGACGCCCTCGTAGCATCCATCCACCGCCACCACAGCGCTGCATCCTGCTAGCTTGTACCGGCTGAGCGCATTCGCACTTGGCGAGGCTCGAGCAGAGGCCTCGGAGCAGTAGTGGAAGTTGCCATGAGTGCTACGTGAGGGGTCGTCGCTCTTTGGTTTCCCTTGACCGCCCTCGCGGAAACGCAACTGTTGTATCTATATCAAGACTGCAACAGCAACTGCCACGCTACTCCACAGGCTTAGCTGGGCTTTTCCATCTGTAAGTATGCCATCGTACCACATGAAGCATCTCTGGGCAACTTGGGCGCCGTGCCCAACCCGAATTCCTCAACAAAGCAAGCATCGACAAACGATACTAACCATCTTGTTGAGCTTGTCGCGGAGCTGTGAGCTGCGGCTTTGGAATTGTAGTCTGCTGCGAGAGCGTAGAGTTGGTAATCACTTGATCAAGGTGAGTATGAAATCTCGAAGGATTAGGGTGGTGGAGAGTATGTGAAGCTTAACTTGAATGAGTGGGCAGAGCAGATGCGCAAGCGTAGGCCGTTGCAGACGCCACTGGAGTAGCAGCAAGGCCGCGCACCACCCACTCAAAATTGGCCCAGCCCGCCGTTGCACACGCTGACGTTTGCCGCGAGGTCGAGCTTGCCGCCGCCTCGCCTTTAGCAGCTCTGCTCGTGTGCCCGCGCTCTGCTTCGCTCAGCAAATGTCCAACCAGGCTGCGCGCGCGCAACCTCTCAGGTCATGGCGTGACGCCCAAGCCGAGCCACGTGGTCAAAAACCCTCCGCTCCAACGCTTGAAGCGCGTCGCGTGAGCGGTTTGCAGGTGCTGCTCGAACGGCAGCTTGGCGCCATGCTGCGGCGCTAGAGGCTTCACGCTTGTCTTTGCGCGCGCCACAACGAAGCACGGTCACGAGTAGGTCGCACGCAGGCACTTACGCGTGACCCAGCTGTAGCCTCAACTCAAGACATGCGGACGCTATCCCGGCCGGCGTTGTACACCACCATCGATCAGTAGTGACTCCATGCGACGCTATGGGTCATGCAGTCGCAAGTCACAGTCTGATCGAGTGTCGGAGTGCTCAATCGCAAGCGTGCGATGTAGCTGGCTGTAGCGTCAAGGCAAACTGTGAACTACGTCCCTATATGCTGTTATCGCTTCTCTCGAGCATGACTCGACCAGATCGGGATGGACTGAGCAGCGGTGAGCGTGGTCAGCCTTGCAGGCCTATGGCTAGCCACGGCCCCTGTCCTTTTTGGGTCGGATCGTCTGGCCGAGCGCTGCAGCATCATATCTGTTGTGACGCATGACTTTGACTCAAACTGTTGTGTCATAGGCAGTCAGTCAGTCGCTGGACGATGTTTGATGCTCGATCCTTCGCCAGGCGTGGTGGTGTGTGCTGTCACGTGATTTGGGAGCCGCCCAAACTTTTTGGTTCCGACGCATTCGTGATTCTTGATTTGCGTTCGCTTGATGCGATCTTGAATTCGAGGTTCGCACACGAGCAACCTGTCCGCTCACGACCGGATTATTTCCCTCCTACTCCGTCACCACTGCGCACGAGCATTGACACCATCCAGATTCGACACACACTGAGCCGACGACGTCCCAGAATTTCGATAGCTGCCCATCTACTGCTGTACCAACTTCGAGACCAGCGAGTGAGTGTGCTTCCTCGTAACGACTAGAGAACAAACCGGCGAAGATGATCCGCGCACATATGCGCTCCAATTTGGCACCTCTTAAACTAGGACGTTGGTTGCCTCTGTGTCGTTCAGCGAGAGGCTACACACACTGCCTCTTTGCGACGTCCGCTCGGCTTCTGGCCAAGAGGTCCCAATGTCGATGCTTTGCTCTTGACTTTCTGAGCCGTCTTTTGTTTTCCGCTACTTGCTGCTCTGCGTCCATGTAATCGCAGACTGACACCTTAGATCGCCTTTGATCCGCCCAGAAAATTGACTAGCATGGCGTCGCTCTTCAAAGCTGGAGCTGCTGCTAGCGCTGCGGCCAAGAGCAAGGCGAATGGCAAGCGAAAGGCTGTCGAGCCGATGGAGGTGGACGAGGAAGCGCAACAGGTTGCAGCGTCCACTTCCACATCGAGTGCGGCTGCACCCAGGCGGAACAAGCAAAGAGTGCTGTTGCTCCCATCCAGAGGCGTCACCATGAGGATGAGACACTTGGTCAACGATATCGAAGCGCTGTTACCACACTCAAAAAAGGGTGAGCACGCGCTGCGGGAAAAAGGGGGGTGGGGGGGGAAGGGCTGGCTCGCATGAGCGTACTGTGTGGTCTGCCATCCTCGCTCCAAACTGTGGAAGAGCTATTGCGCTTGGGTGCAGTGCTCATCATGCCTCACTCGTACGCATACAGACTCTAAATTGGATTCCAAATCTGACTTGCACGTCCTCAACGAGCTCGCCGAGCTGAACAACTGCAATGTAAGTGCCTCAATCTCCGACCATGACGCATGCAGCTTCAAGTGTCTGACCGACCTCGACTCGCTCGGTGCGGCAGAATACCCTCTACTTCGAAGCACGGAAACACCAGGATCTGTACTTGTGGACTTCGAAGACGCCCAACGGCCCCAGCGCTAAGCTGCACATTCAAAATGTGCACACGATGGACGAACTCAAGATGACTGGAAACTGCTTGAAAGGAAGCCGGCACGTTTTGAGCTTTGACAAGACGTTCGATGAGGTTCCACATTGGGGTTTGATGAAGGAGCTTCTGGCCCAGGTGAGCTTCTCGTTAGGCCTACTCTACCACAAAAAGTTTGCGACCTCGATCTGACGAGGCTCTTATTTCTCACACAGGCATTCGCGGTGCCAAAAGGTGCGAGAAGATCAAAACCTTTCATCGACCACGTCATTTCCTTTTCTGTCCTCGACGGGCGGATATGGTTCAGGAACTACCAGATCGTATCAGCAGCTGCCGATCCTGGCGCCTCGGCACTCGCAGCGGCAGAAGCAGCCTCGCAAGGGACGACTGCCAAAGTGCGTCACTCAAAGAAGAGCGATGCGGACGAGAAGCCACCGACGCTGGTAGAGATTGGTCCGCGCTTCGTGATGACGCCCATTCGAATCTTTGAGGGTAGTTTTGGAGGAGCGACGCTGTACGAGAACCCGGAGTATCTGTCCCCGAATACGGTCAGACATGAGGAGAGACGCAAAAAGGGAGAGCACTACAAGGAGAGAACGACGGCGAAGGCTAACGTGCTCGCCAAGAGGCAGAAGCTTCGGGATGATAGAAAAGATGATCCTTTGGCCCGGGGCAAGGTCTTTGGCTAAAACGTCTCGTTTGATATCTTTTTCTTCTGGCAATTCACTTCATTCGTCACTCGTCCCGCGATCGTGCCCTCGTGTGAAAGTGAATCGCCACGCAAGTGTGTCAAGGCAGGCTTTGTTCGAGACCCGCGCGCGATCATCCCCCCCCCCCCCCCCTGCGACATCTCTGCAGTCGCACATCATTTGTCCTGTTGACATGCTGCGATCGCTGTGCTGGATGACTCGTATGCGCGAGGAGGCGATCATGTCGTGCTGCAGTCTCACAGATCGTGGGATTAGCAGACTGCCATCAGAATGGCTGCGAATCTTGAATCCGAATGAAGGGGGAGTGGAGCCAGATGAGTGCAGGCTGCACGGGAGTCGGCGGGTCGGCGTGGGCGCTGTGCAAGCTTGCCAAGCCACGTGCAGGCAAGCGCGCGTAGTCCTGCCTGCGTACAGGCTTCTCGCTCCTTTTGAACTGCATCTGCTGCATCTGCATGTTGCTCCAAGGTTGCGATCTTCACACCCGTACCAGTCAGTAGGTGTCACCGCCGAAGCCATCAAAGCGGCAGCTTCCTTTGACACGATTCACGACCCAAATCCTGTCTGCTTGCCTACGTGCCATGCTAACCGGCTTGAGCTGCACTGGAAGCACACGGCACATTCTCATCCTTCCGCCAAAGTACCCTTTTCCCTCTCGCAGCCTCGGCAATCAAGATGAAGGGTCTTGCTTTCCGCAAGCTCAGTCGGACCTGTGAGTCGAATAAGAAGATGCGATGCTTCCTTGAGCCCAACTTCAGCTTTCATTGGCGCTGCCTGCCGTTGCTTCTCGAGCACAATTTGAGCCTGATGCGATGCCCCAAACCCCTTAACCTCGCAGCTTCGCACAGACAATCCCTCTTGCGCAATCTGGTCACCTCGCTAGTGGCTCACGAGAGGATTCAGACTACAGTGGCCAAGGCGAAAGAAGCGCAAAGAGAAGCCGAAAAGCTCATCACCAAGGCAAAAAAGGCGAACCTTGGTCATTCATCCCAAGGTATCAGAGCTAGAGCTTACTTGTATGTGAGTTCCTTCTGGCAAGGGTGCTTAGGTGTGCTGTGCGAGTTGAGGGATCAATACGAAACCTTTGGAGGGAAAAGCGAAGATGAAAATCATTTCACAGACCTGAACCGATGCTCCTTTCGAGTGAGCACTGGAGGACAAACCCCAAATTGCCAAATTTACATTGCTGAGCTATCGCGCGTAAGATGGGAGAAACGTGGAAGCACAGAAGGAGGAGGGCAGGGGAGCCGGAGTCAGGGCTGAGGAAGGACCGCAGCAAAGGCGGATTCATCCTTTTGAAAGCTGGCGTTTGCGCTTTCGATTCGCGCTGACACACCTCACCTGCATCTCCACGCTGCCTCGATGTAGCCCAATCCTTTGCAGCCTTCGTGGCCCAAGTTGCAGTCCTTGGCCGAGAGGTTTAGGGACAGACCAGGCGGATATACGAGACTACACCTCAATGGCAATCGCTTTGGCGACAATGCTCCGACAGCTCTTCTGGAATTTGTGGATGGCGCATCAGATGTCAGGCTAGAAGTGACGGCGAGGTCGTTGGCACGCGAAGCGCTCGAGGCTTTCAAGCTTGACGGGTCGAAGGGCAAGCCCACACTTGTCGCTCCAGGCTCTGAGGAGAGGCTTGTGGACGACGAAAGGTTTTCTATCCTCACGCGTCAAAATGCGAGAAAGGTGACTCAATTCAACCCGAATGCGCTCAAGGAACTGGTGACGAGCGCATCCAGCCACTTGGCCAGGCTAGTAGCTACCGAGCAAGTAGAAGGTCAGTACAGGGTGGACGAAGACAAGATCAAGGCGCTAGGTAAAAATGGGCCATTCGGTGAAACGGCCATCAAACCTATGCGTGGAATGAAAAGGAGAGCGGGTCAAAGAAGATTGGTGGAAGAGGATTGGGAACCACCAGTCATGCGCGGAAAGGGAGGCAACAGCGTAGTCAGGTTGTCAAAGGGAAACTTTGCCAAGCGATTGATCCCGAGAACTACATTGCCAGAGGACCACGGCACAGAGAAGGCCCTGCGCGACGCTTTGCACAATAGACAAATCGCCAACGCAAGGATCAGCGACGACGCTCAATGAATTGTATGGACCGCTTTGATCCGGCACAGTTGCTCCACCGTGTCGAAGCTCCGGCGCAGATGTACTTTAAGTCCCTTCATCAATAGCATACCGCATTCAGATCCGCGGTCAAGACACGATTGTGTGCAAGCTGAAGAGCAGGCCCTCGAGGACAGACGTTCTACTGCCATCTACATGCGCGGGCAACCTTGTGCAAGTAGGTCGCGAAGTGTGGGAATGGTGCGGGATTCTACGTCTTGAGCTCATTGATTGTAAACTCGACCACAAAGAAGACGGTGTCGTCGGATTTATCTTTGCCTGCGGAGTCGGAAGTTGGGCTTGCACGTCAGACGCTCGACGCAGCTGGGATTGACAGACAAGGTCTTCGGGGCTCAAGCGCCACTTACAGTAGAAGCGCACCGGCTGTCCATCCCAATACTTTTTCACTGATTGCGAATCGGGAAGAAAAGGGCCCATCTGCTATCAGCTCGTACTTTTCCGCATTCCGACCGCAGTACTCACGATCGAAGCCCATACCGTTCGTGTAGGGCAATTCCAAACGCAAGGCTATGCAAGATGCAATGTGGAGGTGAGCAAAGGCCCACACTCAAAGAGGGCAGCGTGTTGATCTCCCTGGCTGCTGCTCACTGTTGAAATCGATGAAGCCATTGTCGAACGTGGTGGTTGTGACGAGATCTTTGCGACCAATCAAGACTCTCTCCCTAACGTGCTCTTTCCAAAATTGAGCTCTCCTCTGATGAGCATGCTCATTTCCACCTCTGCCTCCCTTGAGTGATCTGACGGTGGATAAATCGGCCACGCCGTCTTCTTCCAGTTGGGGATCAATCTCTTCAGAGCCTTCTTTGAGTAAGAGGGCCGAAGTATCGTCGTGCACGTAGCTTCCATCACCCCCCTTGACTGCTCCTTGAGGAAAGGGGGGCCAATCTTCTGACTTGAAGGCATCTTCGGCCGTCTTGGCTTCCGCTGCTGCTGGAACGCGAGCTACGTTGACGCGCGTCATGGTCGCGATGAGAGGGCTGTTTGACGGGCAAGATGAGCAACAGATGAGCGCTCTGGAGCAAGCACTCCATGTGCGGCACTCATGTTCTTGCTGGCCAATCTCTCACCTGAAAGCCCACGGTCTGTCAGCATAGATGTCGTGCTTCAGGTTCGGATCAATGTACCCAAGCGCATTCAGAGCGACCGACGTGCCCCATGGCAGAATGTCCTGAAAGCCCGGGGTCGCAATGAACAGCGCTTCGTTAAATCTTGCTCTCCGCTTCCAGACAGCTGCTCCAACTCTCCACTCACCCGGATGGGCTTCTCGAACTTGTTCGCAAGTGGCCATCAAACTGGTCAGAAGGGGCCAAGATCACTCCAAATGCGACGACTCGCACTCACTTGATTGCCCCACACCAAGTCGTTTGCATTCACGTCCTTCAAAAAGCGCCCTTCAAGGGATCATCAGAGGGTCTCAGCCCACCTTTTCTCTCCCCCTCTGGCTCGACCAGCACGTCGAGCGAATGGCTTGCTCACCTTGCAATTGAATGCTCCACGTATTTCCCTTGCCCACCCCCTCGTCAAAATACTCCGTATGAGCGATCCTCTCTTTTCCCGGCGGCACCTCTCCCGTAAATTCCTTGATCCTGACGACGACTCGACCTTGAAACTTGTCCGTCGAGATGAGCGCTGCTTCTTCGCTGTTTACATTGTACACTTTCAAATCGTCCACGCTGCACCCGATCGAGATGCGCAGCGAAGGGGGGGCCATGTCTGCTTCTCGTTGGTGTCGACTCTAGATCTGCGATCGTACAGACTGGGTGGGATAGATGTCCGACGTCGCGTCTATGTGGTGCTGAAAGTAGCGTCTGCTTGCAAGGTCGCTGCCACAAAGCAGCGGTCGGTGGGCGATGATGCAGGCGGATGCCAGGGTTCAGCTGCTGAGGTTTGTGCGTAAGGGTTGATCGACTGACTGGCCAGGAACACGCGCTCGCAATACCGTACAGTACATGTGGAGGCGGACGCCCACCCACCTGCGCACCCGCCACTCGTGACTCGTGCTGGTTCACCGCTGGCAAGAGGTGCTCGATGTGCGGGGCGGTACTTCTGCATGGGCTTTGAAGTCCTGCTCTCTGCTATTCGCTTCCTGGTCTGCGGTCGAGTTTCGAAGAACTCAACTTCCACAAGACCAGGAATGATCGACTCGCAGCACAAGCAACGGCATCGCGAGCTCAACACATACCTCGCGCGTCAGCGTGGGTCGAATCAGTCTCTTGCGGCACTTTTACAAACCAAACATCCACCATGGACTTTTCGCGCTTTTAACGTCGGCTGATGATTGCACCAAGAAGAGAGGGGTGAGATACAGTGGATGCGCGGATAGGAAAAGCGGATGACTCGTATTCAAGTAAAGAGAAGTATGCAGCGAGAATGAGGTCACGGTAATCGATATTCAATGAGAAGTGGGACGATGGGTGACGACTGGACGAGCTTGGTGCAAGTGTGGATGAGGGGAAAGTGTCATGAAAAAGGGACGTCTATGTCTCGTGACCCGGTCTCTGCAGGCGAAGGAGCCGAGTCACAAATGGCAGGAGCAGTCATCGGTGTTGGATATGAAGCTGTGCTTGGAGATGAGTGTAGCAAGTTGGAACTGGAAAGAGAAACTCGAAGCGGCCAAGGCTCGCAGCAACCTTCATCGAGACGGTCGAGCAGCTGTCGGCTTTGCTTTAGATGAAATAGCGTTCATTGAGATAGGTGATTTCGTGGCACAAGTAGCCCCATGTGAGCCGTAGAGCAGTAGCCGGGATGCCGCTCGGACTGCCGGCTCCGAATGGCATGACAGCGGCCGTCTGAGGGTTGATGCCTTCGGGGTTGTGGTGAATGCTTCCGGCACCTGCTGCAAGATCGACATCCAGATCGAAAGCATCGCGCACCGCGGGATGGACCTCAGAGTCACCCCTCGCTGCCTGAGAATGCTCATCTTTGCCCATCATTGGCGAGTTTGCAGTGTCAAATTCGATCTTGGAGAGCGAATCAAGTAGGCGCGGATCAATGGGCTCTTCAGGCGAATTGCCTTTGCTGCGCGATAGAAGTGCGATCCTTTTCGCTTTCTGTCGGGCCAAGTAGGTCTCCCAGCCGCGCAGCTCCCAAAAGAACAAGAGGTGGGGCTGGATCAAGATGTTGAGGCGCCTCGAGCGCACCAGCAAGTAGGATTCCACCAAATTCAGATCCAGGTGTGCCATGACGTACGCCAAGACGATTGTAGAGCTGCGACTGACTCCAACGCGGCAGTGCACAAGGACTGCGCCTCCAGATCTCCTGGCACTTTCAATGTACTCGACTGCTTCGCGCATGGCTGATCGGAGCGGATCAATCCCATCATCCGAGACATTCTTGAGATCCAAGACCGAAATGCGACCAGCGCGCTCTTCGTGCCAAAGTGAGTTTTGCTGCTCAGGTAAAGAAGGCATCGCCGCTCCCATAGATGTGCCACGATCGTCGACGGTCGCGTTAACCTCTGCCCACGGTGGATTCAGCGCCGTTTCGCCTACGGACACCACATGAGTGATACCGAGGGCGTGCAGCATGGAGGGGTTGAGGGCGTGGTTCAGATTGCCTAGGTAGAGAAAGGGAAGGATGCGAGAAGGGAAAGAACCCTCGAAGCGACCGTCGTAGAACCAGCGATGGTCGACCGAGGGTGCTGCAGCTGGCGTTCGCGAATTGTTCGAGTGACGAGCGTGCTTCTCAGGGCTTCGTGGAGTGCTGGGAGACCGTGGTGTTGGCGTGCGGTTGCGTACTTCCGGCGAAGGAGATTGAGGGCTAAGTGAAGGAGTCGAGGGCGCTTTGCGAACGCTGGCTGCAGCATGAGAACTGGACACGAAGCCAGAGGCTGCAGCCAGCCCACGCGCCCAGACGCTCTGCTCTACGGCGCTGCCCGAGTGGCCGTCGTCTGCGCCTGCATTGGAGGAATCACGACGATTGCTGCTACCTCGGCGTGAGCCATTCGCCGATCTCTTAGGCCCGCTTTCATCGTGAGCGAGTCCCCAACTGAATGCATGCCTGCCCTTTGGCGAACGAATGGACGGTGAAGTGGATCGGTTCATCATCTCGCGATCGCGCTCCTCTCGTTGTCTGCGTATGGAGTCGCGTTGTGCGACGATGCGGTCTTCGATCAGCTTCAGGAAAGGCAGGTCGCGACCGTAGACGAAGAAGGAGCGTCCACAGCGCTGCTGCAGATCGAGGTACGCATCTGGCAGGGACAGCTCGCGCGCATACATGAGGTAGGCGAGTGCAAGAATGGACGTTTCGGTGTATCCATCTCCACAGTGGAGCAAAACGCGTCGAGGAAGCTGCTGCGTTGTCGACTGCATAAGAGAGGGATGAGCACCACTGGAGGTGCGCGAGCCGTGCCCACGGAGTGCTCCATGCACAAAAGTCGAGCCGTTTGGCACATGACTAGTCGGCCACTGCTTGTCGTGAGGCTGAGCTTGCCTCTTGATCCAAGCGCACAGGTTCAAGATTCCCTCCACGGCGCATTCAAGGCCTCTGCCTTGGGCGCCAGACTCGAAGCTCGTCTTTGACGACGGTAGCTCCAGATGGATGACGTTATCCGGAGCTATGAACAGTTGCATATTGCTGGGTGTAGTGGGCTGTGGACTCGACGACCTGTCGTGACCAAAGCCGTCTTTGCTTGGAGATAGCATGCGACGTCCACCACTTCTGCAAATGCGACTGATGGCACTCGGCGTCCAGCCAGAGGGACCAAGAGAGACTGAAGGTCGCTCGGCAGCAGGAGCGGGTGCTTCGAGCGCATCGTCCTCTTCGAGATCGCGGAGAGCTTGCTTGCTGTCGTGTTCGAATGCAGCGGTAGCTTCCATGCTGTCGAGAAGGTGCGATGCGTAGCTCAACTTTGTCGGTTGTGGGATCTCTGCGCCGTCATGCGCTTCGATGCACACTGCAAAGCCTAGGGGATTCGACTCCTGCGGTCTTCTTCCAGCATGGTCGACTCCGTCAAGCTGATACGGCCCTGCATTTTCGGGCTTGGGCAGGGGAACGTCGGCGGTGGAGCCCATCTGTGGCGTTGACCCGAAGTGATGTGAAGGTATGGTAAGCCTCATGAGCGAAAGAGTGCAAGATATACAGCGACTGTGGAGCTCACCCAGACGTGATCGTCAATTTCGCTTGCTGCTGTAAGGCGCTGCATCTCTTCGCGCTCGCGCTCACTGAACTCGACGTGATGCCGTCGAATCCCTTTACTGTCCACTGCCACCAGGTGTTGGTGAGAGCGCTCAAAGGCTAGAAAGGGGTCTGAGAGCGAAGACACGAGGCGTTATTAGGAGCAGCCTCTCGATGAGATTCGATGGCGACACTTACCAGTCACGACAAAGACGTTGTACTTCAAGCTACCGAGTCCGAGTATCATGCGTTCCTCGTACATTTGCTCCTGGGCGTCTCGTATCCACCTTGCTAATTGAAGTACACCGTCATGCAGGCCAGCCGGACAATACACGGCGATGTCGGAGATGGTGGCGTATCTGGCGCACTGTATGCGGAAATTGCGGAGGCTGACACCTGGCGCTTGCTTTGGCTCGACGAAGCGAGCGAGGTCCTCGTCCTGGTCTTCTGCATGCGAGTGAGACGGCGGCACAATCACCTGGCTCGGCAGGACGGAAGCGTTCAGCCAACTGTGTATTGGTTGAGGCGAATATTCTTGCAAAGGACGCTGCTTGCCTGGACCAGCGGTGCTCGACTCCCATGGCGGTGAGGTGGAATCGAATTTGGCGTGCTGAGTGGCAGAGACTGATTGACATGGTCCATCAGAAGGCGGCCAGGCAATGCTCGCGCTTGTCATTTCCGAGCCCTCGTCGCTTTCTGCAGCAGTTGAGAACAGCGAAGACATGTCCGAGGAGATCAGCGACGACGAAACTGACGTACTGGAGCCAGAATGGCCGAGCTGGGTGCGATTTGCCGCAGAAGGCGCGTTTCGATCCGAAATACCGTCGTCGCTGCTATTGTTGCTACTTGAAGCGCTACCGCATGGACTAGTCTCGTCGGGACTCTCGTGTCCGACACTCATCGTCAGCACGCCCATTGAGCCAGAGCGAGGACGGCCGGAAGCGCGACGCAGTGCCAATCCAGAAGCAGAAGAAGACGCGCGCCTGCGCTGCATCGCTTTGGCCTGTTCCGGTGTAGGCATGTCCGCTCGAATGATAGTCAACCCACGGTAGTTTGGAGTCGGCTGACCACTGGGAGGTGCGCCAAAGAATGCGTTTTGCGCAGCGTTGTTGCCGTCAACACCGTGCAGGAAGGGAAAGACGACGTGATGGGGCACATCGAGGTGGACGTAAGCATCGTGGAGGGATGCGAGCTGCGAAGCGCTCAATGCGCGAATGGAGGTGCGATCAGCGCATTCACGACTAGTGTGGCCCGGACGAGCAGAGGGCCCCGAGATTGATGAGCCCTCGTTGCGCTCTTGTTCGAGACAGAGCTCATCTAGCACTGGATATAGACTGAGATCCCGATGCTGAAGGCCCCATTCGTGCGCTTCATCGACGGTCGGAAGGGCGAGAGGCTCAGCGGATGTAGACGAAGGCTGAGCATCATCGGCGATTGAGTGGTCTGACGGTCGATTCTCATCGCCGGCGCTAGGGACACCCAGTTGAAGCGAGACGACGGTTGCTGACTGCTCTCCGCCACGAGAAGCTACAGGGTGTAGTGATACTGCTGCCATGGTGTTGAGCGACGTGTGAAAGGAGCACAAGGATCTCGAGGTTGAGATGGTTGAGCAGCGTTGTAAGCCGTTGAAGAGGTGGTGACGATTAAAAGCGGCACTTGAGGCAATCGGAGGACACCCTGGGCGCGATTGGTGTCAAGATGGTTGAAACAACGATGATGAAGGTTGCTTGTCTGGAGCGCAGCATACGAACCAGAAGACTGCCATGTGCTGATGAGGCGCCAGGTGCCAGGCGAAGAGTTGGGCGCAAGGTAAGTTGGGCGCCCGCGGGGGTGTTTGATCTCACCCTTGCCCTCGTCGCGAGCGAGCGATATGGTAGGCCAACCTTGAAAGGACTATATGAGACGAGTTTACCGGCCGGCGATGGTGACACACTGACGATGCGCAGGCTCTAGCTGCGGCCTAGCAAGACCAATTAAGCAGCAGGTCAAGTGAAATGAGCAGTCGCGGGTGCGGGGTTTTCGCAGTCGGGCGATGCAGGCCTCAGCGTGCAGATACACGCACTGACCTCCTCGACTAACTCCTTAAACACACCCAGGGGATGCCCACCCCAATGGAGGGGGAGATGTAGCTAGCTAGCGCTGCTACCCTGACCGAGCTGCTACTTGAGCAGTCGCTGCTGAGTACGTGCTCTCGCACAGCTCAAAGCGATCGACGAGATTCCTTCCCAGCGAAACTGACCCTGACAGCAACGCAGCGCAGGTGAGCGCTGATGATCCGATGGCGCAATGTCCCGACGAGTGACTGAGTGCGGGTGCTGCTGGCGTCGGCTGCGTATATAGCTGTTTTTGGCGGTCTTCGGCCAACCTGGCAGGCATGCACCACAAAATTGTGACTCTCGCGGTGCGTGACCCAGTATATCTGCTGCCTAGTGGCAAGGTGTGGTGCTATATAATTCGCGCGTGTTTTCGCAAAGTCCTGACTCGCCGCGGTCGCGCGTTTGTTTCGGAAGCTGAACAGATTCACGAATGAGATGAGGCGCCCTTTATTGCCTCCTGCTGTGAGCTAGGCGAGGCGGTACGCATAGGAAGCGGACCAAGACTAGTCTGTGCGATGGACGTTATAGAATACAGAAGAGGACTTGCGCAGGCTGATAATTGAAGGGGTCGATCGTGATTGTCTGCGCAACGTCGTGAAGATGAGGCCTGATGATAATTTGTGGACTGATGGAAGATGTGGACAGATTCTGCTCGCGATCGATATAAAGTGACCAACACGGACCAAGGAGCTCTCTTGACTACTCTAGTCTACAAGGGAATCCAAAAGGCCTGTGAGAAGGACGTGGACGTTCGCTATACATCGACTCGTGACTGTACTATACCAGCTGAGGTTGGGTACGGCACCTGTCCCGTCCCGTTGGGACGGGAGTCGAGGGTTGTACACCTCGACAATCAATCCGTCTTGCTCTGTATCTGGCTGTGCACAGCCGTCGACGTCTCTAATCAGAGAACCGAGACGCACAATCGCGCTCACCTAGCTTGCTGCTGCATGGTGCCTCACGGCATGCACGGCCGGGCTAAATCCTGATGAGCGCACTTCACGCAGAAGGAGCAGTCAAAGCAGTGAGTCAAAGTTGCCTCGCGCCAGGCGGTATGTGCATGGTGCATGGTTCTCCTCCTTTTGCGGCAGCATGCACGTACAGCAGTGAGTGCCACGACATCCACTGTTGGCGCGAATCTTGACTTCGTGACTGCTCATGCGCCCAAACAGATGCTGCCAGCGTCGCATGCCGAGAGGAACGCGCACGATGCACTGCAGCTCCTGCGCGCCTTTCTTTCCCAGCGTGTGCAGCACAGGTGCAGTAGCGCAAAAGACCAAAAAGGAGCTGTTGTTGCTGCTGCTGCTTGCGGCTGCCCGGCCAAAAGGAAGGGGTCCGGCGAAACGCGGCAGCAGAGTAAAAGCGAGGAGCTGATGGAATTCACTTGTCCATTTCATGTGGCTTGCGCTAAAAAGGTGCAATCGATTGATGGCTCGCGTGCGGCGGGTCACACCCTGGGAAGGCAAAAGTGGGGTCCCTTCGTCGGCCCACCGCTGCTGCTGCTGCTGCTCAACGGGCGTGAGCGAGCGGTGCCCCACTGCTATCATCATGACGCAGTCACCTCATTCAAGATTCGAACTTGCTGGTGATTTGAATCGTGAATGTACCCTCTTTTCAAGAGCTCATCACGCCAAGTCAATCGCACCTGATGATTCACTCACAACCGTGAGTTAGGCACCGCCCCAGGCCCAGTTCCGACTCGATCGCGACTCACCACCGATGTCGTCTGCCGTACAAGCCGGCGTGCAAACCGCGATATTCATGGTCAATTTGGACTCTTGGGGTCTCGAACGAGTTCAGACCAGGACACGAGCCGAGAGGTTTATCAGGAGCTGTGACGGAGGCAAATCGTGCGTGCGTCTTTTATTGTTGCGATGCTCCATGCGCGGAGGTCAGCCTGACCGGGCTATCAACGGGGTGATGTGGCGCGGGCGCTACACCTCAGGTACCTCCCCTTCGACGGGACGGGACGGGACGACTGCGAGCCTAGCGGGTCGAGACAGACCAAATCTTGAAATCACGAATCTGAATGCACACACCTTTCGACTACATGATTCACTCTAAGCGAAGGCTTCGCTCGCTCGGCTTGAGCACGGCATCTGACGCCACGTTAGTGGTAGCGCTATCGCGCTGGTCAGGGAGACTGATGAGGGTTGGACCAAGGCGCAGCTCGGCGAGGCCCGAGAAGCAGCACATACTTCTGATTGTAGCACTTGTGGGACGATCGCTTCGCTTGCGTTTCCTTGCTGCTTGACCGTTGCAGAGCCAAACGGCTCGAAAGAGAGTCGAGAATGTAGGGTCGGCCGGGCTTGTTGAAAGCATCCAGCGATTGCATGCGTCTGCTCTTGGGTCCCAGCCCTGAGTCAGGGATGTGCATTCATCAGTCCGATTCTGAATCATATGCGCTACTAAGCCAGCAGAAAGTTGTTCATCAGTCTTTATAATGAGCGCACGAGCCCCTCGGGAGGGAGCTATAGCTGTCTATAGCGGCAGTGGCAGTCAGGGGTCACAAGAGATATCGGTCACCTGCATGGCCAGCAGAAGTCAGATGCGGAGCGCTGAGGCTCCGAGGGACTCGGGCCACCTATTCACGACTATCTACATATCTCGTCTTCACTTTGACTCGACTCCTGGCCCAGCTGAGCCCCTCGATTCATGTTACAGAGCGCGATTTACTGGCACTCATGACTGTAGCAAGCCAACGAACTCCGTGCGTTCGCTGACCGCGACGACGCTGTAGTAAAGCCAAGGGACAGCACACTGCACCTACCCAACCGTGAATGCTTCCGCTCTGCGCGGAGCCCGCCTTGCCCACGCAGAATTTGAATCATGATCGCCATGCTTCCTCTTGCACCTTGATGAGATCATTAAGCAAAGGCATTCGCCGCTTCTCCTTTGCGCTCGGACTTGCCTTCTGATGAAACTTTAGCGCTCCGGTCCTGCCTTCCCATGCGCTGCCTCCGGATCGCCAAATTGCTGCAAGGGGCAGGATGCGCGAGGTGCATCCCAGATTGTGGGGAAAAGCGATGCATGGGACGCGCGACCTCCTCCTCGCCACAAGACACGAAATTTCATGCTGCTCGATCAAAAGCGGACATCGACATTCACAATTTGCCCCTCCCTATTGCCCCTGTCGCAATCGTGGATCGTGAAATCACATCGAGTACGGGGACTGCCACGCGCACGCGCAAACGCGAGCATGCCAGGACGATCCGTTAACGCGTACTCTGAGTGGCGAGTTCCTTGCGCCAGACACACCGGGACTCGTGCGTCATCCTTAGGAGACGATGGGGGCTACCGCGGCTATGGCGGATCGACCAGGTCCCAGCTAGCCCGTGGTCTACCTTACATTTCAGGCGCAAATCCTCAATCGGTGACACGCTTCCAAGTCGACCTTTTCCTTCTTTGTCCCTGAGAAACGAGAGCAGAGTGAAGTTGGGCAAGGCGAGACGCTGAAGCGAATCTACGGCACACGAAATCGTGGATGCAATTGTCTGATAAAATGGTACAAGGACGAAAGCTTCCAAAGTCCTACATCGAGACGTATTCTCGAACGGAATGCAACTCAGCCAACTCGGACTAGATGGCAGAGGCGAGCGCAAGAGCCACACAGGCCGAGGCAAGGATATAGACTGGGTGCAGATGCATGACCGCACCAGAGTTGTCGTTTCCTGATCCGCTACTAGAGCCGCCGGATCCACCGCCGCTGCCACCTCCTCCACTGCTGGATCCAGTGGGAGGAGGATCAAAAACGCGCGCAACGGCTCCTCCGTTGGATGAGATGCACTGAGCCTGGGCGGATCCGTCTTGTACAGCAGAAGCAGAGATGCTCGGCACCAGAGCCGCATTGTTGGAGAAGCTGCACGAGTCGGAGCTGTTGCGGAACAGACCGTAGTACTCGGACATTGCCCAGCTCAAGCGCTGCTGGGCATTGCATTGGCTCCAATTGCCATAGGTGCCTGTCGCGCCGTTACCATCCAGAGCGGCCGAGCAAGAGACTGGCGCATCGTTTTGATCGAGCAGGGAGCACGCAGCTCCGACAGTCTCGCCCAGAAGCGGCAGATCATTGACCGTCGCAGGCCGAGGTTGGCACTCCCAGACATTAGCTTGCATGCATGCACACAGTGCAGCATTGGGCGTGGGAGGGAGTTGCGAGCTGGCAAGTAGCGCATCGGACTGAGCAGGACAGTCAGCGGAGGTCGCTGGCAAGGGTGAGGGGATGCCTGGCGTGGTCGCATTGGCAAATTGCGCGCGAAGCCTGTCCCAGTCGGCTCGAAGGGTGACCTGTCCATTGTTGATGTCCGTCAGACCGTAGTCAAGTCCGCCGGCACTGGCATTGAGCGGGAAGTATTGGAATGCGGCCTGTGGTGCGGAATCAAGTTCGTTAGCGTGCGCTTTCCTTGACCATGACTCCCCACAAAGCCGAGGGTCTGCCTGCAATTGCGACCCACTCACAGCTCCAGAGAAGACGTCACTGAAAGGCGGCGAGTAGATGGCGGCGACCTCAGTCCAAGGCCTATTTGCTGAACCTCCCTGCGCGCAGCCAAACTCCGACAGGTATGCGGGCACTGGGAGAGACCCGAAGTCCTCGGCCAGCGTGGCGTAGCCCGAAGCTTGATAATTGCTTTCGCCGCACCAAGCATAGCTGTTGAGGCCGTACAAATCGATCGTATCTGCCTCATCGCCACAGGTCAGGTAGCGAGCTTGCAGGAGACGACGACCCTGCGCGCCATCGGGTCCGTCTGCCGAAGTGTATGTCACGAGGGTATTGAGGTCGCGACCGCGCAAGTAAGCTTTGACGTCTCGAACAGCGGCTCGTACGAATGGCAGCGCATCCGTGTTGTTGTTGGCTGTCACCACTTCATTTGCCACGTTGTAGGCGAGAACATTGTCGTACTTGGCGAAGGCGTCTACCACAGATGTGAATTGCTGGAGCAACGAAGTGTCCCATACCTGAAGGCAAGATGGCATGTTTAGCTTGCCTCCATCCGCCTGCCGTGCCCTTCGTGACTCAATCTCAATTGCCGGCTGAACTCACTGGATCAGCTCGATTGATGGATGCGTTTCCGGGCAGAGCCATGTCCAGGATGACGTAGATGTTTGCTTGACTGAATTCGCGCATACAGTCGTCGTGATTGAGCGAGGCATTAACGCTGAACACTCTTGCGACGTTGACACCGAGATTGCGGAGATTCGGAACATCCCTTCGACAGGCATCTGATAGTGCGAGAGGGTCGACGAAGCTTGTAGGCTCGGGGTAAGTCGTGCCCTCAGCGACTTCGGTCGCCACCGATTCCTGGTAGGCAATGCCTTTGATCGAGAATCGCTGGCCTGCGGGATTGACGAGGTACTTGCCACGTCTTGCGAGGCGTGGCGCTGGAAACTTTAGCATCATTGAACTGCGACCTGACACTTGAATCGCATGGCCACAGACTCACCTAGAAATTTGGTCCAGCGCCGCCGCTAGGTGAGGCAAAATGCACAACGCGGCAATTGCAGCCAGCGCGGTGAACGAAGTGAAGCGCATGTCGAAGGGATTGGATCGAGAATGGCCAACGGATGTCGGATCCGATCACTTTGCTGGACAGCCGAAGACCAGTGTTAGCAGCGAAAGAGCTTCAGAGTCGACAGCGCCGTAATGCAACCAGCAGGCGTGGCGGCGATCACGTTGCGAGCAGAGCAGAAAGGCGTTGGGGGTGGAAGAGGTGATGGTATGTAAAAAACCAGTGAGGTTCGGCGAGGACGAAGATTCTGATGAGTGTCTGCGCAGAGCCATAGAGGTGGCTGCCTCGGCACTGCCAAGCGATGGCAGGTGATCCGCGTGAGAGCGGGAGCCTTGGATGAGCAGCGAATCTGGATCAAGCATCGAGAATGTGGAACGGCATGCCGGAAGCGAGTTTGGCACTTTTGACCTAAGGCGGTGAGGCGGAGTTCCGCTTAATTTTGAGTGCAGGCCATTCATGCAAGAGCGATCTTCTGTACGCTACGGGAACAATGCAGACTAAGCGGGGCGGGATCTGTCCTGCGGCCCTGCCCCTGATCCGTCGAGACAAGCTGAGCGACATGCTTGAGCGCCGACACAAGGCAAGCTGGCGAGTCTCTCATAAACTAAACACCCGCACGGCAGACCCAAGACTGCGACCTGCTTGGCCACCTTGGATGAGCGGTGACAGACACACAATTGATGAGGCTTTGAGTGCCACTACCTTCATTTGACAGCAGCCTTCATGGGTATACCTGATCATCATCAACAGGCTCATCAATCGCGAGATCAGCAGCAGTCCTTGATTCACCATTGTGATTTCGCCCCGGAACGAAGCGGCAGAAGCTGCATGAACGCGGGACCTGCCAAGACAAACCGATGCTGAGATGACATGCGCGTGTCGGCCAAGACTCTCTGACCTCACGCACCTGGGTAAGTCTGCCATCTCGACCATCCGTGAAGCTGGACGCTACTCGTGACTGCCGGGGAGAGCGCAGAAGAGGTCTTAGACATGCAACAGCGGGAGTGAATCAAGTTCGGCTTGGCATATCCATCGAGTTTGATCAGAGCGTGTCGACTTACGAGCGCACGGGTGAATGGATCCGCTTCAAAAGTCGCGGCTGAGCGAGCTGAACCCGCCCGATGGATGCATACAATGATACCCACCCCCACAAGGTGGGATTCTTGATTGGATGCGAACGCATGGTGGTGATTGGGTCGTGTATTGCCCTGAGAATTGAATGTATTCATGATTCTCGTAAAGGCGCAATCGAAGTACAGGCAGCGATCTTGGGCCTGTATCGATTGTTACAACTCTTTGCTTAGCCAGAAGTATTTTACCCATACGATCAGCTCTAGCGTTCGAGAACTTTGACTCAAGGCTCAAAGTGTGTTGAGAGATGGTGTTCACGTGAGTTGCCATCTGGTCGTTGCAGAAGCAGAATTTTGCTAGACTCGCAACTCTGTCCTCAGTCGTTCTCGCAAAGCCAAGCGTTCTTGGCAAGGGGTAAGCAAATATGGGGACTCGCCGTTAGAGCAGCTAGACCAACGGAGGGGTCGGACTTCGGCAGGGGTTTGTGCCCCGGCATATGCACAGTCACGAGTCACAAATGGTAACGCGCATGCGTGTACGGGTGTGTAGGTATGCGCCAAGAGCCGCTTCCCTCCGCCTGTGCTCAGCTGGAGTCGCGCACTCGGGACTCGTGACTGTCGCTTAATTTGACAGCCGGCCAGACTGCACACAAACATCACACGAGCTGCTGTGTCCACGTTCTGAGCTGGATGGATGAGCTTCGTATCAAGCGGCGCAACACCTCATACCTCTCAGTCCGCGCGGCCCAAAGATTCTCGAAGCCCGACGAAGCTGTCCGAAGACGTAGAGCCAAGGGAGTGAGTGTGGGTGCCGCTGACAGGTCAACAGACCCAATGGGGCCAAAGCAAAGTTGGCTTTCGTCAGTCAAGCCATGCACAGACGCTCTCTCCCAATCAAGCCAGAAATCCAAATTTGATGGCTTGATCGTCGTGCGTTTGTCGTTCGGAGGTGCTATATATGCTCACACAATTGATGAGTATCTGTACTAAGGGGGGCCACGTCTGGCATGTGAGTCGCAACTCGCACAGTCTGATGAGTGACTTTGACTGTATTTACGACTCATTTACTCTGCACACTACTCTGGTCGTCCGTCGTCATGTGTTGCAGGCGCGGGTCAAGCCACGCGTCAATCCGTTGGATCAGCCAACATGTCGAGGTCCATGCAGCAGCTGCAAGTGCCAAGGGCGAGCTTTGAGCACACGGATTTGATGAGGAATCTGAATAGGATCGATCGGCACACTGTGTCCTTGTGATGATGTTGTTTCACTATCATGAATGCTCATGGCGGGCGATGCTGACAGCGTGCCTCGAGCAATGGCTGTCACGAGTCACGACTACACGCTGGAGTGCTCAGAATGTAGCGTCTAAACGCGTCGATCTCACCAAGTCGATTTGCGAGCTCGGGCCTGCTCAAGGCCGAGGATGCGATGAGACGTGCCGAACTCGTATCGTCATCAGGTGCACGTGTCGGCTATCTTGTGTTGGATACAATTTAAAGTGGTCAAGGGCCCAGTGTGGTTCGCCGCCTGAGCAGCTGGACACAAGGACCGAGCCCCAGCAACAAGTATAGGAAGCGTGACTTAGGTTGAGCAGTATATATGTACGTGATGGGAGAGTGCTGCACAATTAGGGGCAGCTCGGTGTTTCAAAACGCGCTGGAGATGCGCCCAAACTGCAAACTTAGCATCTCCGGAGCGACTGCTGCAGTCATCAAGAGTCTGATGAGTTCAGTTTCAATCAAGAATTTTGCGGCAGGATAAGATTCGCGATCAAGTGCTGGCGTGAGGGCTGCCGCCCTCGTGAGGTCAAATCAGATTCCGACCTTTGTCTTTGCATGGTAGCAACCGTTGACTTGGGAGCGAGCTCACTCTACATGTGTGAGCGCTAACGCATCTTGGCCGCATACACGATTCAGATTTTGATTGAACTGAACCTACAATGGCCTGATGCCAGCACAGCATTTTGATTCACGATCTTAAGATGCGAGCTTGTGCCGGATCGTAAAGCAGCCGAGGGCCTCTTCCGCATTTTGATTCACGATCTTAAGATGCGAGCTTGTGCCGGATCGTAAAGCAGCCGAGGGCCTCTTCCGCAAGGAGCTCTCTTAGCTGTAGCTATGCTTACCGCTGCCTTGAGCACCTTCACAGCGAGTCGTGACGAGTGGGAGGTTGCTATGCGCCTGCGTTGCGGAGCGCTGCGTGAGCTCGTCTTGCCTTCGGCCTAGCTCACCTTTTCGCGAGATTCATCAGCATGCAAACGCTGTCATCCCTGGCTCGCAGCATGCTCCTCATAGAGCGGTTTGGTGCGCGGCCCGAATCACAAATGACGCTGCGGCAATTCGCCTCACACTTGCCTCAGCGCGAGCGAGCGTGGCAGTGATGTATGCACCATGCAGCCAAAGCGCGAGCTCGCGGCCGTTGGCAGCAGACGGCAGCAAGTATGCGGCTTATCCATAGACTGACCAATCGCCAGCAGCTAGCACATGGGGATTGGCCGACCTCGGATCGTAGCGAAGTGCGCGGTATGCAGTAGGCGACCCTACGCACGTCCGCATGCTGTCGCGATCCTGCTAAGTGCTGGATTGCCGCATGCCCTATACATCGTCACAGCGACAGTGTCTCCGGCCGCGCGCGAGCATCAGCGGCATGATGTGATATCGTATCCTACAGTCATTAGAGCTATACAGCTGCTGCATGCTGCAGCATGTATATAGCTGTTCTCATGCCCACCTCCGCGGCTTGGCTGCGAAAGGTCCTGCACCGCGCACGCGTGCTTGCATGGCATGGAATGGCGCGTTCGGCGGCGTTCAGACGACCGGGCGCGCGGGCGTCATCTCAGTCGTCGGGCACTCGTGCACCACAGCCACCTATTCAACCCTCGCAACATGGCGGGCGAGATTCCCCTGAGGCGTGCCAGTCGAAATCTCGGCAGAGCTTCTGCTGGCTAGACGCTGTCTTTGCTCGAGACCCCTACCTGGTCCGCACCCTCGACTACAGTTTGAGTCCTCGTCTAGAGTTGACATACCTCTGCACACCTTCCACCCATCTAACCCTTCCCTCATCGACTCGACCAGTAAGCGCAAGTGCTTGCAAAGGGCACTTTTCTTTGACAGCTGCCAATTTCGAGGCGTCTGCAACCGCGAACCGGTCAGATTGCCACCGGCGAGGCTGTTACCTGTGCGACACGCTCTGCGCTTGATTTGGTCACACCTCGACACCTTCTTCCTACCCAACCCCACCCGCTCAGCCCGATAGCTTCCTGCTCTTCGCACCTTTTCATCGATCCGCTCACACCAGTCGATCCTTCATTTCAGGCGAAATCTAGCGCGTGCCTGGTGATCGTCGCTTCCCAATTGTGCTTCTGCAACAGGCAGTGCTTTGTAAACCGCGGATCTGCTTGTTTAGGAGCTAGATCTCAATAGCGGCCGCTCCCGCATCTCAAGATGGCGCATCAAGGTGGCTATGGCGGAGGTGCACCGCCTGCGAATCCCTTTGCTGGCGCTGCAGCTTATCGCGACGATGTAGGCAGCGAAGCCAGCGGTTTCGGACCAGCCGAGAGGAGGGATACGTTCCAATCCGAAGGCAGTGTTTCCGACCTCCTGCCCAACCAAGGATACGATGCCAACGACTCCTACGAAGGCGGCCAAGGCAATGCATACAGTCAGGAGTCGTTCTCTCGGGGCGGTAATGGCTCAGCAGGGGGATACGGCGGCAACTACGCGGCCTCCGGTATCTCGAGCCCTTACACAGACTATCCCGGCAGTGCAAATCCAGGCGGCTACACGCAGAGAGAGCCATACCCTGCTTGGACAGTCGAGCACAACATTCCTCTTTCCAAAGAAGAGATCGAGGACATTTTCATTGACTTGGCAAACAAGTTCGGTTTCCAGCGCGACTCGATGCGCAACATGTACGACCACCTCATGATCATGCTCGACTCACGCTCTTCACGCATGAGCCCAGCGCAGGCCCTGCTGACCCTGCACGCAGACTACATCGGCGGAGAACACGCCAATTACCGCAAGTGGTACTTTGCCGCTCAATTGGATCTCGACGACGCCATTGGCAAGGTACAAAACCCTGGCCTTGCTCGTGCTGCGAGCATGGCTCGAGGCGGACGCAATGCTAAAGGTGCAAAGGCAGCTGCAGCAGGTCCTCAGGGCAAGTCTTTGCAGAGCGCCGAGACGCGGTGGCGAGACGCGATGAACAGGATGAGCGAGTACGATCGCTTGCGCCAAATTGCACTCTACCTGCTTTGCTGGGGCGAGGGCGGCCAAGTTCGTTTCGTTCCCGAGTGTCTATGCTTCATCTTCAAGTGCGCAGACGACTATTACCGTTCGTCAGAATGCCAGAACCGCATGGAGCCGGTGCCCGAAGGTCTCTATCTAAGGGCGGTTGTCAAGCCACTCTACCGTTTCCTGCGCGATCAGGTCTTCGAGGTTGTGGATGGCAAGTTCGTGAAGAAGGAAAGAGACCACGACAAAATCATTGGCTACGACGATGTGAATCAGCTGTTCTGGTACCCCGAAGGCATCGGCCGGATCGTCTTGAACGACAAGACCAGATTGGTTGACGTGCCTGCGAATCAACGTTTCATGAAGTTCGACAAGATCGACTGGCCTCGTGTCTTTTTCAAGACCTACAAGGAGAAGCGCAGGTGAGTTTGACACCACTAGCGGTTGCCGCTTTGGTGTTGCAGCGAAGCTGAATACGAGTCGTCGGCATTCCGCAGCTTCTTCCATTTGCTGGTCAACTTCAATCGTATTTGGATCCTCCACATTTCCGTCTTTTGGTACTACACTGCTTTCAATGCTCCCAAGATTTACGAGCCGTTTGATCGTGAAGCTACTACGGCACAGCTGCTCTCTGCTTCTGCGCTTGGTGGTGCCATGTCTACGTTCCTCATGATCTGCGCAACTCTGGCCGAGTTCTCATACATCCCGACCACTTGGAACAACACGAGTCACTTGGCTCGCCGCATGGCCTTCTTGCTGGTTTGTCTCGTCGTTACGATTGCTCCTGCTGTCTACATTCACGGCATTGTTGGACCGGACGACAAGGACGGACGAATTCCGACCATCGTTTCGTACGTTCACATTGGTGTTTCTGGCTGCATCACTGCGCTCTTCTCTCTCGTCCCATCCGGAAGAATGTTTGGCGATCGAGTGGCAGGCAAGGCTCGAAAGTATCTGGCCAACCAAACCTTCACTGCAAGCTACCCTCCACTCCGCGGCAATCACCGTTTCTTCAGCATCCTGCTTTGGGCACTGGTCTTTGGTTGCAAGCTTACGGAAAGCTACTTCTTCTTGACGCTGTCGTTCCGTGACCCTCTGGCGATCATGATCACCATGAAGGTACAGGGATGCAACGACAAGTACTTCGGCACATCTCTCTGCTCCAATCAACCTGCCTTTGCTTTAACCGCCATGGTCATCATGGACCTCGCGCTCTTCTTCTTGGACACATTTCTGGTGAGTTGCCGCTCTGAGCGTCATTTTTTAGCGTGTCGCCCTCTAAACCAGGTCTTTTCAAATCCCGCAGTGGTACGTCATCTGGAACACTGTCTTTAGCATCGGCTGGGCTTTCTCGATGGGTCTGTCCATCTGGACACCATGGAGTGACATCTTCCAGAGGCTCCCTAAGCGCATCTACGCCAAGCTGCTCGCGACAGCTGACATGGAAATCAAATACAAGCCCAAGGTGCTTGTCTCCCAGGTCTGGAACGCTATCATCATCTCGATGTACCGCGAGCACTTGTTGTCGATCGACCACGTCCAAAAGCTTTTGTACCACCAGGTTCCGTCGGGAGACGAGGGCAAGCGCACATTGCGAGCGCCCACCTTCTTCATCAGCCAGACTGACAAGGGCATCAAACCCGAGTTCTTCCCCAAGGGCTCTGAGGCCGAACGTCGCATCAGCTTCTTTGCTCAGTCTCTCACGACCACGCTACCGGAGCCATTGCCCATTGACGCCATGCCGACCTTCACCGTGCTGACTCCCCACTACTCGGAGAAGATTTTGCTCTCGCTTCGTGAAATTATCCGCGAGGAAGACCAAAACACCCGTGTCACGCTGCTCGAATACTTGAAGCAGCTGCATCCCGTCGAATGGGACAACTTCGTCAAGGACACCAAGATTTTGGCCGAGGAGACCGGAGCTGTGGCTGGCTCATCTCCTTTTGGTGGCGATAATGGAAGCGACGAAAAGAGTGGCACCAAAGGTAGTGCGAAGACGGACGACCTGCCCTTCTACTGCATTGGTTTCAAGTCTGCTGCGCCCGAATACACCCTCCGGACCCGTATCTGGTCGTCCCTCCGAGCTCAGACGCTGTACCGCACGGTATCTGGTTTCATGAACTACAGCAAGGCCATCAAGCTCCTGTACCGTGTCGAAAACCCCGAGGTCGTCCAGCTCTTTGGTGGCAACACCGAAAAGCTCGAGCGCGAGCTCGAGCGCATGAGCCGAAGGAAGTTCAAGTTTTGCATTTCCATGCAGCGATACTCGAAGTTCAACAAGGAAGAGCACGAGAACACCGAGTTCTTGCTCCGTGCCTACCCCGACTTGCAAATCGCCTACCTCGACGAGGAAGCTCCCCGCAAGGAGGGAGGAGAGTCTCGCTGGTTCTCGGCGCTGGTGGATGGTCATTCCGAGATCCTGCCAAACGGCAAACGCAGACCCAAATTCCGCATTGAGCTACCCGGCAATCCAATCCTCGGAGACGGTAAATCGGACAACCAGAACCATGCCATCATCTTCCACCGTGGTGAATACGTGCAGCTTATCGACGCTAATCAGGACAACTACCTCGAAGAGTGTCTCAAGATCCGCTCTGTCCTCGGAGAGTTCGAGCAGTTCAACGTCTCTAATCAGAACCCGTACGGTCCTGGCCACGCTGAATTCTCTCAAGCACCGGTGGCCATTCTCGGTGCTCGCGAGTACATCTTCTCGGAGAACATTGGTATTCTTGGTGACGTTGCTGCCGGAAAGGAACAGACTTTCGGTACGATGGCTGGTCGTGGTCTTGCGCAAATCGGCGGTAAGCTGCATTATGGACATCCAGACTTCCTCAACGCGCTCTTCATGACCACGCGCGGTGGTGTCTCGAAGGCTCAAAAGGGTCTGCACCTCAACGAAGATATTTACGCTGGTATGACAGCCTTTGGCCGTGGTGGTCGCATCAAGCACTGCGAGTACTACCAATGCGGCAAAGGACGTGACCTGGGATTCGGCACCATTCTTAACTTTACCACTAAGCTCGGCAACGGTATGGGAGAGCAAATGCTTTCGCGCGAATACTACTATCTCGGTACGCAACTCCCAGTCGACAGGTTCTTGACTTTCTACTACGGTCATCCCGGCTTCCACATCAACAACATTCTCGTCATCATGTCGGTACACCTGTTCTTGTGGGCCATGGTGTTCATCGGCACGCTCAACTCTCAGCTCAGCGTTTGCGAATCGACCAACAGCGAATACCAAGTTGGCACTGGAGGATGCTACTACTTGTCGCCCGTATTCCAGTGGATCCGCCGCACGATCATTTCGATTTTCTTGGTCTTCATGATTGCCTTCTTGCCGCTCTTCTTGCAAGAGTTGACAGAGCGCGGTGCCGTATCGGCCGTCATTCGTTTGGCGAAGCACTTCTTGAGCTTGAGTCCAGTCTTCGAGGTGTTCTCCACTCAAATTTACAGCCATTCGATCATTTCCAACTTGACGTTCGGTGGTGCACGCTACATTGCCACCGGTCGTGGTTTCGCCACCACGCGCCAGTCCTTCGCTTTGCTCTACTCGCGATTTGCTGGTCCGTCGATCTACTCGGGGATGCGATTGCTGTTGCTGTTGCTCTACGTGACGCTTACGCTGTGGATGCCACACCTGATCTACTTCTGGATCTCGATCCTGGCACTGTGCATTGCACCTTTCCTATTCAACCCACACCAGTTCTCCATCCCGGACTTCGTCATCGACTACCGCGAATTCCTGCGCTGGATGTCGCGCGGAAACTCTCGCTCGCACGCCAACTCTTGGATTGGGTACTGCCGTCTCAGTCGTACAAAAGTCACGGGATACAAGAAGAAGCGTCTGGGCCACCCAAGCGAGAAGCTCGCAGGCGATGTCCCACGTGCCAGCTGGCGCACCATTCTGTTCGGTGAGATCGTTGGTCCGATCATCCAAGCCATTGTCTTCACCGTTGCGTACGCCTTCGTCAAGAGCTTCCACGAGCGTGGTGACCCGCCCATGGGTGCCATCGCTCGTCTGGCCATCATCGCCCTTGGGCCCTTGGTCTGGAACGCGGCTGTCCTGCTCGTGCTGTTCCTGGTGTCCATGTTCTTGGGACCAGCGTTGAACAATTGCTGCGCCAAGTTTGGATCGATCATGGCGTCGATTGCCCACTTGCTCGCCGTCGTCGGCATCGTTGCGTTCTTCGAGTTCTTCTGGTTCCTGGAGCTGTGGCGAACAAGTCATGCCGTCCTTGGTATCATTGCCGTCGTCATGATCCAGCGCGCCATCTTCAAGATCCTGATCTCTCTTGTCATCTCGAGAGAGCTCAAGCACGACGAGACCAACCGAGCTTGGTGGACTGGACGCTGGTACGGTAGAGGATTGGGTGGTCACGCTTTCAGCCAGCCAGCAAGAGAGTTCGTCGTCAAGATCATTGAGATGAGCTTGTACAGCGCCGACATGGTCTGCTGCCACATTCTCCTCTTTGGCTTGTCGATCCCAATGCTCATTCCCTACATGAATCGACTGCAGAGCACTGCACTATTCTGGTTGCGACCAAGCAGGCAAATTCGCGCCCCGATCTTCAGCTTGAGAGCGAGGAAACAGAGGAGAAGCATTGTCATCAGATATGGCATACTCTTCGTTCTCACCTTTGCTCTCTTCATTGCGCTCATCGTTTTGCCGATCATCTTTGCGGACACGATCGACCTCAACTGCTCGTTCTGCAAGTCACTCTAAGCTGGTCACTCGAAGAAGGAATCGACGCGCTGTCAAAGTTTCGAGTCTTCACGTCGCATATGCATGACAATGCAATCTCATCGCTTCACCGCAGTTCGAGATCACATCGCTAGTAAGGTCCCAATCAACTTCGCATCCTTCATCCCATCGAACCCTTTCCTATACAACTGTCTTGCTATCTCGGACCTCTCCAACACACCAACCACTACCCCCTCGCTAAATCCTTCCTCCGGCTCGTTTCGCCCCTTCTGAACTCTCTCGCGCGTCTGCTCTTACACACTCGCTTGGCTATTCTCTCCCATTAGAGCTGCGAAAACACTGTACCGTCTTCGCAATGCGTCCGAACGTCGCATTTCCGGTCATGGGCCCCGTCGATCTTGCTGGAACGATGGGACCGACTCTTCGAACAATGAATGAATGGCTCACAGATGCAGCGTCTGCGTGGGATACGAATCTGTCGCGATGTTGGATTTGAAGCTGTCTTGAATCCGGTACATAAATCACCTCGCGCCGCATGGCGCAAAAATTTAAGTTGTAAGTGTCGAGGTATTCTTTCCTTGAGCCTCCATCCACTTTTGACTCTGACTGTTGACTCTTGACTGCTCCCAGAAGTTGAGTCGGGGTCGAACACGTGACGGCGCCTGACGTCAGCCAAGCGGCGTCGCCCCGCGCACAAGGACGGCGGCGTTTACCTGGCGATGTTGCATGGCTGCTTGACGAGGTGTGCAGCACTTACGGCTCCTTCAAGACGTTCCAACCATACATCCACACCCGACCTCCGAGACATCCGATCACGAGCATACCCTATATCAGCTACTCAAAGCCGGTGCTGTACCTACAGCAGCTACTCCATAGACTCTCTCGAAATCCACCAGCGAGCATCGATACGCAGGGCACTCGCCCACGACTTGCCCCACGAATTACATCATGTAGGTCATGTGAAACTCTGGAATGAAGTGGGACGTAGGGGCGATGAGGAGACACAGCATGGGGCATGTGCAAGGTTTGAAGGCTAATTCGGATGTCTTTGCCGACATGTCCAGGTCCGCTGCGTCGTCCAACCTCTTGCCGAAGCAGGACTCACCTGCACACAAGTCTGTGGCGGAATTTGTCGGATCATCAGCTAACGGCGGTCCCCCTGCGCAAGCGTTTAGCTTTGATGGGTGAGTAGGCGCTGCCTTGTGCATGGCCTCTTGAATGCAACCGAAATACACTGACGCTTTGTCCTACCGTTTCCCCAATCGTCCATCCCCACACGAACATCTGTTCTTGATCGCACTGTGGTTCATTGGGAAAACAGGGAGAGGGGAACGGGAAGAGCATCTTTGTGCAAGCACTTGCCTGGAGGTAGAACAGAGTGCACAGACATCGCGTTGGAAGGTGAGCAAGCTAATGAAGTGGTCGAGGAGGCATGTGGATTGGAGGTGCGGACATCGTGCAGATGTGCCGGTGGTGAGGTGTATCGACCTTGTGACGAGGCTACGTACAGAGTCGACGGAAGCATCTGGTTGCTTCTTCGACCGCCACGCCCGTAAAACAGCTCCTGACTCTAGAAGTACAGCACCTCAATGTCACTTACGCCTACACGCTGGTCTTGCGCTTTTTATCTCGCTCAGCAAAAGATTTGTTCGCTCAGATGCAATCCCTAGGATGTGAGTGGCGGCCCTCTTCCATGAGGGTGACTTGATATCACTGGACATCTTGCTGACCTGAATCACGACTTCGTGATGAATTACGCAGTCTTCTGTCAATTGCCTCAAGACCCCGCATTGACCCACATTCAATGTCGCAAGCTGCCACAGTGAAGTCCACCAAGGCGCCTGATGAATGCAATCAACCTCTCAGTTTGTTTGCCTGCAGGGTGTTGTGTTACTGTCTACCCAATCTCCTCAGCGGACTGGAGAGTGTTTCTCGGCCCGAGGTGTAGACGAGCTCGTCTCTCAGCGAATTCGCATGAGGGACGTTGTATGCTGCCTCTGCGAGCGAGTGAGCTCGCGTGGCCGAGCTTCTGCAGGGGTGCGGCGATATCTGCCAGCTTGGCCGCTCCTTGCTTCGATCGCCAATCATGAATCGTGAATCTTTGACTTGCCAATGCATTTTAAAATGAAACCGTGAATCACGAATGTTGGATGGCGAACGCTGCTGATGTGGTTGCGGCGGGTCGCCTCTCTATCGGCACCTATAGCTGTATATACGACTCGTGACTCCGATCGACTTTGAGTGCGCCTCGCGGTCTGGCTGCAAAACGCGCTTGCAGCGCCAGGGCGCACGGACTGCTGCTGCTGCCCGCTGCGTGGGTTCGGCCAACGTCACGATTGTCTTGACCTCCACCATGTCCTTCGACGCTACCAAGCACAGCATCACTGCTGAGCAAGTGACCCTCTCTGACATCCGCTGCCGAGTCCTGCAATCTCGCATGACTTCTCTTGCACACACCAGCCCCTCACTTTCGGTGCGGCTCACCTTCAGACCACCCGACTGAGCTAGAGGCAAGATGGCTGCCGGCATACTCCGCTTGCCGACGGAGCTCTTGTTGCGCATCGCAACAGAAGCTGGCGTGTCAGCGTCGTGTGCCCTAGAAGCTACAAGTCGAGATCTGCTTGCAGTTCTAAGACTGCACGAGGACTATGTCTGGCGCATACATGCCATCGAGCTTACCCGAGAGCTGGGAGACCCTGGAAGCACGAGCAATGCCAAGTCGAGCACTTGGCGCATTAATGAAGTCGACAGCCTGGATCAGCTGGTCAAGATGCGTGAGACTCATGATCTCTCCACATGGTCAATCGTTCGCTCATGGAGGCAATATGGTGAGCTTCAAAATTGTCTCGTTCATTTGTAAGCGATCGAGTTGTAGACTGAAAAATGCTGCTGCCATACAGCCCAAGTACACATCGCCACGGAACGCAATTGGTTGACCGGTGAGCCTCGCGTGAAAACAACGCTGCTACCAACGGATCCTCCCGGCCCACCTTCCCCTATCAATTGCCATCTTTGGCGCTTCAGGCCTGACTTTGAGGAGCGCTACGTCATCTCCACGAGCATAACTCTTCCTGGCCATCATTTGGCGGGCGCGATCACTATCGTGGACCTGGACACAGGGGTGCTGCTATCGTCGGTCGAGACGCATTTTCCGTACCAGCACCTGGAGTACGATGCTCGTGGGAAGGCCTTTGTTGTTAGTACTGGAGGCGATGGCTTGCAAGTATGGCGACGCACGCAACCCGGTGGTACGGATGCAACAGGAGCATTTCAGACACCAGCTCCTCATCGTTTTGGCCTCTCACCAAACTCTGGATTAGTCACGGAAGTTGGGCCGAAATGTCCATCTGACCGACAAATCTGCTTTCAGCGCACTGACATTCTGCCGCACGACAAGCGCGTTAGAGGATTTCATCTCAGATGGCCGTAAGTGCATCTCCGGACCCTACTTTAGAAGGAAGACAGCTCACTCTCGTTCACACACGCCCCGAAGTATCCTATGCGTCGTGTCGGATGAAGGCATAGGATGGATCTGGAGTGAGTAGACTCGGAACGCTTTCGAGGCTAGCACTCGGCTGACCCTCGCCAGATCAACTCTCCCTCTGTTCCTTTCTCAGACTTGGAAGAAAAGGCATGCTTACTGAAAACGCTCAAGATCGCTGAGAATGCTGTGGGTCACCTCGAGCAGGATGACGAGGTGGTAATGTATGCCATGAGTGAGTCTTTGCGTCACTTGTCCTCTGTGCTTCACTCGTAACCTCAGTCGAGCGCTTTTCCAGATCACGGCTACGATGTCCATGTCAAAGACACTGGCGCCCTACTGGGGACGCTTGACGGAAAGAAGCTGGCTCAAGAGGGCGCAAAAATGTATTCTTTGAGGCATACGGCAACGGCAAGGGACAGCTTTGATCCGTCCCCATCCGCTCGCGAATTTGTGCAAAACCATCCGTGGTGCATCGCAGACCAACACACATCTCTCAAACTCGAACATGGCAACCTCTATCCAAGTGAGGACTTTGGAAGTCACGAATGGCGTGCTGGTATGATCCGTGGCAGCACGATTGTCGGTATCAGTATGGGTCAGGAATTGCTCATTTGCTCCGACTGGGAAGCCTATTTCAGCGGTGGCAAGCGGGCGAAGGAGTGCGTTGCACTCATTCAGTGCACTCGACCATCTGGCGAAGGTGGGTCATCGTCCAGATTGTGGCGGCATAGGCGCCACAGCAGCGTTCTTGGCATGCACATCGAGCTTATGCCTGGCATCATGGGTTCCATACAGATGATCCAGATCCAGACCGATGGTTGACGGCGGCGCACGGTCGTGCGGCCTGGTCCAGCATGTGAGCTTTGAACTTCTAGAGCTAGTCACATCGACGGTAGCGAGCACGGCTGACTTCTCTCGTTGGTAATCCATCAGGGGCTCGACATATATTCTTCCACTGCCAAAGAGGGGCAGACTACTGTCGGCTGGTCCGGACAGTCGCTCAGTGCACTGCTTTCCCAACACTATGCCACACAGTCGTAATACGCGAGTAAAACGTCGTACTAAGAAGCCCTCCATAAAGTGCTATGCTCACGATGCCTGATTTCCTCGCATTTCGCAGTATGATGATGAGCTGCATGCATCTTACTAGCGATGGCTTGCTTTCTAAGTTCATGACCCACTGGATGTGGCGAGGGAGGAGGGGGGCCGCGGATGAGGAAGAGCACCCGTCTTTGTTCGACCGGACAGGCATAAGGTCCATCAGCTTTGGACGCGCCGTCGAGACTCGCGACTCGAGTCACAACAGCGATCGCAGCGCGAGCACGGAAGGAGCAAGTGAAGGCATGGATCGGGTGCGTAACATCAGATGTATTTGAGATAGTATGAATGCTGCTAACGCTTCGAGGGTCTAGCAGAGCGCTTTCGAGGGTTGGCACGACAGCAAGCAGTACACTTCGCCGACGCTACGTGGAGACAATTCGGTGTGATATAGCCGCAGCGGTCTTCGCGACCAGCCTTATGGACGGCGAGGAACCAGACACGCCGCATCTGCTCAGCGTGCTGGACAGAAATTCCTCCCACAGCTGTCGGACGCTACCATGTATGCCCTTTTACCAATCGAGATAGCGATGCTCCATCTGGCATCCAGGCGCCAGCTGTGGCCTCATAGCGGATGAGCGATGCATTGCCTCGTATATATTTGCAGCATCTCGGACAGTCAGCCGCTCGAGTGACGCACTAGGTTCTCCACGAGTGATGAAACCGGGGGCGAACGAGCTGCATTTGTGAGTTTGCACTCACTCTTGTTCAGATAGTGGACAATAGTGAGCTCGCGCTTCTTGTCGAATGCCTCCTCGCCACTTGCCAATAGCACTTCTGGCCTGCGAGACCAGACAGCGTTCGAATTGTGTCATCGGCGCGTGGCGTGAGAATCGAGTCGTAGTGCAGGTGCCTCACTGCAGGAAGGGCCAACAGATACAAGAAGCGGGAATGGACTTGCCTGTTTGAGATTGCTGCAAGGCGCAGCGCGTTCAGCTCATTCCAGAGAGCGTCACGAATGCGTGGAGCATCGCTCATTATTGCAATCACGAGCGTCATCAGCGACAATGACTTTGGGCGCCGCGTCGACAGACAGTCACGAGTGAATGGAACGTTCGGGATGGTGGGGCGGCAATGTGGGGCTTGAGGTGCGCAATCTACACAAGGCTGCGTGGCTGGCTACTCTTGCGCCCCAACGCAAACGTATTCCGGACCAATGTCAACAGACCCATAAATGAGACGTCACCTTTGTGTGTTTGCTTTATAGAGACGTAGCAGGCCTCGTGAGTCATCACGATTGTTGAGGCGTGTTCATTGTATGAGGCGCCAATCAAGAATCAGTATCGCCACTTAGAGCAAGTCGGTGTGCCTGCCGCGATAATGTGTGATCCGCCAAGAAGGGTTCGGTGCGGTTCAGGCAAGCTGAGAATCCCCGACCCGAGCTCTGGGCCAAGCAGCCGCGTGATCATCTCGTGATCTTCCGATTATCGAATCTGTTCTGCCACTGAGCTGCGTCGACCTACGCCCATCGCGATGCATTCGCATTCGCGTGAGTCACCATTGTGATTGAACCTGAAGGCAATCAAGAATGAGGCTATGATGCGCGTACAGGCTGCAAAGTCAAACAGCGAGCACCGGCTTTTATTGTTCCCCAACGATGATTACCGCAGGAACATGCCTGGGCTGCATTCTGATTCAAGATTGGTGATTGCAGAGCTATATAAGCCGATTGAGAAGGTCCAGCAGCCAGCAGCTATGCAGCACTCAATTTGTGCCTTGATCTTGCTGCAGATGTGCATGCAGCAGCTCTGCGTTAGCCCACAGCGCGGCATAAGGATGAGTGAGCACAGACAGCGTGTCGAGCGCGCTGTGCGCCATGGGTGCTGCTGCTGCTGTGCATGCTGCTGTTCGTCCAGCATGCAGCAAGCAGCAGCACGCACGTCCACACGCCCTCGCGTCGGGAAGACTCCGATTGCTATAGCGAAGCTAGGAAGGATAATCGCGAATCTTGAATGCCTGTCAGCACTCGATCTCCCTGACTGATCTGACTCGTAATTCACGATTGTTCCGTGACGTACGCACTTCTCATTTATAGGTGTACAGTTTGAATACAATACAAGACAATTGTGAGTCTGAAATTTAAACGTCGGCCTCGCCTGATGGCCTCGCCTCAACGTCTCGGCCTAGGTGTAGAGGGTTGTCTGGATCAGACGCCGATGACCGCGTGTGTTGGAGCACGGGCGAAGCACCGATGAGACAAGGCGACGACTGACGGACTGAGCGGCGCAGCATCCGCATGGCGCGCAGCCAACTCGCCCGCCCGCTGCGCCTTGTACGGACGACTCATGACGTGACCCTCGCACGCCCGTGCGCTTCGGAAATCTGTGGTACATAGAAGCGGGCATGCATGCAGCAGCTTCAGGCCTTGCCTGTTGCTGCTATACAGTCCACCGCGCCACACACGCACACACTTACACACACACACAGCACAGTCAGCAGCATCGGCCTTCCTTCCAAACCTTGCACACAGTCTTCCGTTTTGCTGCCTTTTGTTGCATCCACGCGGTCCACTCGGATGCGAGCTGAATTGGCACGTCACTCAAACTCAACACGTACATTCGGGCATTGCCGATAGGGCACTCAGGCACGCAGCACAGCCCTATGCTTGCTGCGCTAGCGTCCAGCTAATCCGAAAGTCGTCACTGACCCTCGGTGTACTCGCAAGCTGTAGCTGCGCCCGGCCGTCAGCTGTGGATTGCATCAATTTGGTGCAGATTGCTGGTTCATCTATACGCGCGGGTCCTGCTTGGATTCCAGCCCACGCTCACCGCACGCCTTGACTCACGCTACGTCCACCGGAGACCCTCAAGCCACGCACCGCAGGCAGCAACACGACCATCAGGAATAATTGCGCATACACGATCACAACTCACCTAACCCCCGCACACAATCAAATCAGCAATCACGAATCTTACACCCTCGCTCAGGCAACTAGCTTGACCTTTGACTCCTTCAGTCAAGGGCTTGCGCGCCCCATCCCTTTGGCAATTGGCCGCTCCTCGGCGCAACATCAGAGTCGCTAACTCCGTGATCAGAGGCGGAACTGCCCAAATCTAGGCAATGCTCGCAACTATCTGACAAGGTACTCACCAATCTCATTCGGTGCCCAGAAGCTACGCCTTACTGCGGTCCAACATTGCATGCTTACGTATTCTTTCCAGCCCAAGGCGACGCCTCGAGTGAACGATTGGTCGGCATTTGCAGCGCTTCAGGGCTTGCCCTCCTCAGAGATCAGGCTGCTGCTCCAACGGACTGACGACGAAATTGCTCGCGTCATCTACCGACAAGGCAGGACTGCGAGACCGCTGCACTCTTTATAATGTCCTTCTCGTGGAAGAGCTTGATAGGAGCCGGTGGATCGAGCAGCAACAACAACATAGCTGGCCCCAGCAGCGGACACGATGAGTTGGCACACCTGTCTGGCGAAGCGCTGGACGCTGCGCTGGGTGGTGCTTGGGAAGAAGCGATGGAAGAAGCCCGCTTGCTTGGAATGCCAAATGTGAGTCGAGCGTAGATTTCGATTTTAGGAAGCTCGAACGCGTCATGCTCACCTACGGTTGGCCCCGTCTACCTATTCGTAACAGTTCGGCAACACTTGGTAAGTCCGAGTTGTGCGCTAAATTCATAGCTTGACGCTGACGCCTGCGCTACTATGACGCATGCAGCTATGCGAACTCAGTTCTGCAAGCCCTCTACTTTTGTCGCCCCTTTCGAGATTCGATGCTTGCGTACGTCGCTGACGAAAGTGAGAAGCAGGCGCTGGGTCAGACAGTGGGCCCTGACGGGCGTTTCGTCGCGACGTCAGCGAATGGTACCCAGGAGCAGGTGATGGATGGGTTCAGACTGCGGATCGCATCCGAGGCTGGGCCCAGTACGCCTCCGATCTCCCCGCTTTCACAGGTACCTCCGTTCGATGCACCCCTTGGGACCCCTTCTGGACGTGCAGCGATGCGTCCGGCCACCGCAGCAGCATCCACCGCCGCGCCTACGGCTCATAAGCGGCAGAACAGCGGTACTTGGGGCTTCGGCGGTCGGGGAGGAGCAGGTGCGAAGAAATCTAAACCACCTTCGCGGAATCCGTCGCCCACGAGGCCGAACGGCAGTGCAGCAGGAGCAAATGGTGTCACAGTCGCACCTGACGATCCGACAGCGGCAAGAAAAGACCCCGAGAACCTATTTGTAGCGCTCAAAGAACTCTTCAGCCTCATTTTGTCCCAACCTGTCCCACTCAAAGATGGACTAGCCGCTCTAGGCTCGGCGTCCGGCAGTGGATCCAATTCACTCGGCCGCAAAGCTTCGGGCCGACCATCAACGGCGAATGGCCGACTGAGCTCCGTCAACACGGGCTCAAGCGGTGGGGCTTCCACCGCAGGAGAGGCGGCTGGCACAGTGGACGCCAAGGCACTCAAGGCTTTCCTCGGTGCTCTGAAGAGAGAAAATGCGCTTTTCAATAGTTCGGCGCACCAGGACGCACATGAATTTCTCAACTTTACTCTCAATCGCGTTGGCGAGGAGATCGTGGCGCTGCAGAGAGATGAGGCGAAGACGGAAAGGGGCAACGGAACGATCAAAAGATCCAGCAAGACGGCGCACATACAGATGAGAGATGGCAGAGTGCTGGCTGGTCCTGAGATCCAGATCGACAACAAGGAGGATGGCGGAGAGGCTCAGAAGAGCGTCAAGCACGTAGGTCAAGGCGGACAGACGTGCGTTCATCGTCTGTTTGAGGGTACACTGACCAATGAGACGAGATGTCTCACTTGCGAGACGGTGACCTCGCGCGACGAGTCGTTCCTAGATCTGTCCATCGACATTGAGCAGAACAGCTCGATCACATCCTGCCTCCGGCAATTCAGCACCAGCGAGATGCTCTGCTCGCGCAACAAGTTTTTCTGCGACACTTGCTCTGGTTTGCAAGAAGCAGAGAAGCGCATGAAAGTCAAGCGATTACCAAATGTGCTGGCTCTGCATCTCAAGCGCTTCAAATACGAGGAAAAGCTGCAGAAGGTGAGTCCGAGACAATTTGCGTGTCGGGAAATTATCACGCTGACGCCGATGTTTGGCGACACTAGTATGTGAAGCTAGCATACCGCGTGGTCTTTCCTTTCTCCTTACGGCTCTTCAATACATCCGACGATGCGCCGGACCCTGATCGGCTTTACGACCTCTTCGCTATTGTCGTTCATTTGGGCTCAGGCCCGCACCATGGGCATTACATCGCCATCATCAAGGTTGGCCGAAAGTGGTGCGTGTTTGACGATGAGAGTGTCAAATTCATCGACGAGGCCGACATTGCGCGTTACTACGGCGATGCGCCTGGAACGGGCTCCGCCTACGTGCTCTTCTACCAGGCAAGAGAGCTCGACTACGCAGATCTTGGGCTTCCGCGCCATGCGCCGCTTGCGTGGGCTCCACCACCACCCCCGTCGAGCGTATTGGCTGCAGCCGCGAGTGGCGCTGCCTTTGCGAACAGTAATTCGGGCGCCCACGTGCTCGCTTCTTCGGCACCGTTCGTGGCCAACACGCCTCCTATTAGTATGCCCCATCCAAACATGACAACGCCGACTGCTGCGACGCCCAGTGGGAGCGTTGGCAGTAGCACCGGCTTCTTTGGACGGAGGCAGAACAGCGTCGCGGAATCGGATCGGCCGACACCGGGATCGATCGTGCCAGGAAACGCTTCGATCGCCACAACAAGCTCATCCGGTGGCTGGCTCAGCAGTCTTCGAGGGGCTCGCGACAAGAAGGCCTCGAGCGCTGGTGTGACTTCTCCATCGACGGACCCCTTCAATTCTCCTTCTGTCGTCAGGACAGGAGCCGACAACGTGTTGTCAGGCTCAGGAATGGGCTTGGGGCAGGCGGAGCAGCACGATGATGCCGCATCAGTCGGGACTAGCTCCACAGGCAGCGCTGCTTTTCGTGGACGAACAGGGCTGGATCCGCTACCCGCAGCGGACAGTCGAAGAGGTAGCTCCACTTCCCCAGCGCCGCTCAATCGGCAGCATGATTCGAGTTGGGATTCTCCAGCTCACACGTCTTCTCCTCAGAAAGCTGCTATCGCTGCGCCGTCGGGCTGGACCGCCGCTGCGGACCTGGAAAACAATGCGGCCAGTGTGCCAGCTGTAACGCCGCCTCGGCCTCCTGTCGCGACTTTGCACCCTGCGGGTGCAGCTCACGGGACTCCTAATTCACACGCTACCAGCACCGATCCAGGCGGCGTCTCGCCTTCTGCGTCTTACGCAAACATTGCGCCCCAAGGAGCAGCATTTGCACCCGCAGATAGGCCCTTGTCGAAGAAGGAGCAACAAAAGATTGCCAAATCGAGCAGGAGGTCGTCCACCCACGTGCACCCCAACGGTGTCGTTGTGCCAGGCAATCTGGATTCGAGTCCAGGTCAGAACAACGTCCCGCCTTTGCCATCCCTTCCCAGCCAGAATGTGGGATCGGACAGCTCAGCGCCAAAGCGCAGGAGTACGCTGGGAGGTCGATTCTTCGGCCGGGGCGACAAGGACAAGGGCAAGAATTGATGCACGCCGTACTTGAGGATGCTTGTCTACTGTTGCGTTTATACCATCTTTGCATTGCGCGCTCGCATCAATTGTATCAGTACGCTGCTAGAGACGTCTGAGAACGAGTGCGCATCTGAGTCATCGGGCATGAGGGGTATAAGTAAATCGACATTGCGTCCGAGTCACCTGCCATCATGAAACACTCGAATGCGCTCGTTGAGCGAGAAGGGGCTGGTCTGCGTTGGAACGGGTAGGTTGCCCGCCGGGCTGGCGGACGTGAAGGATCGCCAAAACGGTTTGATGATGAGCAGTGCCAGAGCGAGCATGATCAACAAGACGAGCAAAAGGATGCACTGGCCTCTCGAGGTTCTGGATTGATAGCTGGTAGGTGCACGAGGGCCATCATCAGCGTCATCACGGCCCGCCAATACGTTCTGCTCAAGTGAAGGCTTTGTTGACCCTATTCAGCCGTACTCGACTCACTGCTTGGCCTGATTCAGCTCCCTCACGCTCTCCTGCATATCACGACCCATGTTCTCAATGTTGTAATCTATCCTATCCAACATGGTGCCCTGATCGATTACGAGCGCGTTGAGATCCTGGAACAGCTCCGCCAGGTCCGTGATGGACTTGGCAATCTGATCTATCTCCCTATCCCTCGCTTGGATATCGGCTTCCGCCGAGACTTGCACTTGAGTGCTCCTTGGTTGCTCTTCTTCTTGCAAGAGGAGCTGTGATTGAGAATCCGACTGGGATGATTTCGAAAGGTGGGCTTGCGACTGTGCACATAGTGGCAGTCAGCTCAGCGGCGTCAATGCGAGGTATGTTTCCCATATGTGGAATCATGGAAGACGCACCATTTCGATGTCTTCTCTCAAAGCTTCCTCCTTCTCGCGCTTAGCGCCTAGTCCCGAGCCCTTGGTGATGCTCTTGTGCCTCTCCTCGATGCCTCTCATCCTCCTCATGTAGTCCGCTTGTCGCTTTCTGAAATCTGCGCTCATGTCCTGAACCCTGGTCGCTAGCGCTGTCTGCACATTGCGAGCCATGGACGCTTCCCGAGCAGACATTTGGGAAGATGCGATCTGACGAGATGTCGCGCTTGCAAGCTGTCTGATCAGGGACGTCGCTCTCCGGAATTCCTGAGGAGGATTGTGACAGCGGCAGGCGCGGCCAAGGTACAAAGGAGGGTCAACGTGAAGCACTTGACGACAATCGATCTCTTCTTGCCATCGAAGCTTCTGTGCTCACCCTCGTGATGTCGACAGTGACGCCCTCGATCTCTTGTTCCTCCTTGCTCCTGTCAGCGAAGCCTGGCAGCAAATGTTTGTTGTGAAGCTTGTCTAGTCTGTCTATCTTTGGTCTTACGCTGTTAAGCACAGCATCTACTTCGTCGGATGTGTCGACCCACTTGGGAGGCAGTGACGAGGAGCCCACATCATCAGCTCCATAGCCGCTCCTTGGCGGGTAGGATGTCAAAGCTCCTTGCGAGTCGTAAAATGTTCCGACTTTGGTTCCTGAAGAAGAAGCATCTCTTTGGGATTCGACATCTATGGAAGAGCTTTGTCCTGCCGCTCTGCTCATCGCGGAGCGCAGCAAGCTGTCGCTCTGACTATCCCACGACTCTCCTTCTCCATATCCGAGCGAGCTCCTGTGAGAACTGAATCCGCTGCCGCTTGGTCCTAGAGGTGCGGAGGATCGATAAGAGAGGAACAAGAGGGTGCGCGACCTGATCACTCCTACAGACTGGTCTTCCAGCTGAGCTGATCCTGCGCCCGACGCCGACCCAGATCCGCCCGCGAAGGGAGACGAAGTCCGACTCGTCAGATTGGACATGTTGCGAGCGGAGCTCAAGCAAAGGCCGGCAAGTGCGTCGTGCCGCTGCTTGTATGCGTTCTAGTGTGGTGCCTGGAACGTGTCTCGAGCGCCAGTGCAGCAGCAGCGTAGCTCACAAAAGGTCGGCTGGCCGTTCGGCTTCAAGACGCCTTCCCATATGTGACAGAGGGATTGCTTGAAAAGGCAATGCTTGGAATGGAAAGGTCCAAAAGTATGACTGTATGGCGCGGTTGACTAACGAAGCGGAAGCATTCGTGATTCTCTTTCGAGTCAAGGCGTGAGTGGAAAGCGCTGTAGTCGTAGGTCATCGTGGGTGGCTACAAACGTGAATCCGCGCGTGCCCGTGCACCAATGAACACGTGATCAAGGCTCGGATGACGGTCAACAGGCTGGACTGGTCGATCACTCACAACAATCGTGAATCTTTTGTATCAATGAATGAATCATACATCTCAAAGTCAAGGACTGCTCCCAGCTCAAAAAAGTCCTTCCCCAAAGCCCTTGACGAATCCAACTCTTAGCTCAAGACCCGAGCCTTCCAAGTGTAGTCACTGTAGCGTTGAAATGTCTGACTTTTCCACAGTTCATCTATCGTCAAGGCGAGGGGTCCTTGAAGGCTCGAAAGCACCACTCATCCCGGTGTTCGTGAAGGCCTGACCCACTGGCCCTGCTGTATTGTACATATGTATTCCGTCATGGCCTCACCACATCTGAAGCGCTAGAAGCTCGGCCTTTCCCTCAAGCTTTCTTCTGGCTCGGCGCCCACATCTCTCCAGCCGAGCAGACGTTTCATATCGGCTGGCTCGATTGGGCCTTCCACTTCTGATTCCTCTAAAGCTCTGACGACAGCTTTGGCGACCGTGTCCACGTGCAACGGAGGAGTGGTAATACCTCTCGCCAAAGCGGTGAAGTCCGGACCGGTACGGGAGCTCGGCGTTGCGCTCGGCTTTTCGTGAGGGGAGGGCGGGGTGAAGATGGATAATGGAGAGCGAGGAGAGGAGAGGAAAGAGAGGATTCGAGATGGGGTGGGCACCCACGTGCCGAGTGTGTGCGCTTTGCCGTGCACTGCTGCCGACAAGTCTAGCAGTGCTGCAGGAAGGGTGGACAGCGGTCGATTTGCTGGATGATACATCAGCCCTGCGAGATGAAGAAGATAGCGGATCAATCTCGACTGGCCGCGAAGGTGGCGATGCTCAGCGTTCTCACCTGGCCTCATGAAGATCGATCGCAAGCCAGCCAGCTGGGCAATCGCAGCCTCTGCTTCTCGTTTCGACCTAATGTACCCCTCCGGAATGATCGGACGGAAGTGATCAGCTGCCGAGATGAAGATAAAGGGCGCTGGTGACTCGTTCGTTCCTTTTCTCCTTGTGGAGGCAAAAGTGTTCGCAACGGTGACGGCTGCAAGGGATGAAGTAGACGAGTCGAACATCAGTCGCGGACAAGGAGGGGTAAACTTTACGCGTGAGACTCACCGAGATCGCGATTGACAGCATCATACTTGCTCCTCTTCAATGGATTTGAGCCGCCCGCGCTTCCACCGGACCAAGCTCTGACAAGCTCCGCCGCTGCGTCCTTTGGCGTCTTGTACTCGCCCTCGAGCAGCCTTCCCACAGAATGCACGCACGCATCACTGCTGGCAGCTATCTCTTGCCATGTTTCGGGAGCCCCCGCATTGGCGGCATGCCACTTCATCTGCGGAGACTTTGCCCATGCGGGTGTGCGCCCCGAGGGAGCCACGAAGGGCCTCCCCGAAGAGCTGTTTGGACCAGGTTGCGGGGAATGCTGGTCAGCAATTCAACGTCCCGCATATCGTGTGCCAAGACCCTGACTCACCTAATCGAGCTCACTTCCCAGCCCTTCGCAAGTGCTGCCTTGCAGATGGAGGAGCCTGGCCGAGCGTATCGTACTCAGCCCATGAGGTCATCTGAAAGCTCAATGAATGCTGCTCACCTAGAAAGCCGTTTCCGCCCACGACAAGCAGCCGCATCCCGGAGTTTGCTGTTTGGATCACAGGCTGAGAGGAAGGTGCGCGGGGTCGCTTTGCTGGGGATTGGCGTGGACGGAGGGTGATGTTCAGCTTTACAGTGTCAGGCGAATGCGCGCCAGCTAGATTGACCTCGAAGGTTGGGGCAGATCAAGTCAGGGAGCTGTCGCGAAACAGGCCCGAGTGGCATGCGAAGCTGGGCGAAGCACCAGGCCTTCTTAGCTAGATTGGGAGGCTTGAGTGAGGTCTGAACTGATGAATCGGTTAGAATCTCATCAGCCACAGTCCACCTCTTGATCTATCACCCAATTCGATCTTGCTGAGTCAAGAGCCTTGAGTCAAAAGTCTCGAGTGCGTGGAGAGCTGCAGCATGCGTCACGTGCATGTCGGCGGCTGCTGCTGGGCGCGTTGATTCGAAATCCACCGCGGCCAATCGTGAGAGAGCGCGTTGCCGCTGGGCTTGGCTCAACTATCGCCCAGGTCGTCGGTGAATGAGCGCTCACGCACGCCAGAATCGACCCGTCTTGCTTGGCCAAGGCACACCACAACCAGCAATCCGTCACGCTTAGCCGACCTCTGTGAGCGTCGCAGCAATACGCCACCAACTCGCATTGAAGAAAGATGTCCCTCGCTCGTACTATCGCAAACGCACGCAAGGCCGGCTTGTCAAAGTTCTGGCGAGACCTGCAGTACATTGGTGATGCAAAGGCAGGCACGCTCGTAGGGATCGATCGGTGAGCATTTAAATACACTTTCAGCATCACTGGCGACCCCACGATGCTCACGTATGCTGACGTGTCTGCCTTCAACTCGTGCTCGCGCAGCAATGGCAACAAGTACTACGAGGACCTCAACGAGATCCCGGGCAGGCACAGATGGGTGGACTTTGCTCAGCACGATTTTGCCGTCTCTCAAATCGAACCAGCTTGGAATGGCTGGCTGCACCACAACAAGCAAGATCCTCCTAATGTTGATCCTGTGACTATTGCGTCTCACCCCACGTGGGAAGCTGTGAGTACATGCGTCGCCTTGGCGACCTGGGTCAGGGACAGGGAAGGCCGCAGGTTTGGGGTACAAGCACTGGTGATGGTGGGTGCTCGTACACGTCGCAAATTTCTATTAGAAGATGGAAAGTACTATGTGATGCGATCGGCCTCTGGACCGAGTGAGCATGGTGGTTACGGAGCCTGCTAGCTGCATCGCACATACTTTCATCACAAAGACTCAAAAGCTGACGCATGCCAAGCTTTGCTGTCTGCTGCTGCTCGTCTTTCTCCTCAGGACCCTACCGAGTCTGCGACAGGTACGCGAGGCTCTTTCAGGACGTATAGCACCACGGTCTCTCCAAAGATTCAGTCTTGGAACCCCAAGGTGGCGTCCCGATCATAAAGGGCGTCAAGCCATAGCGGGCTACGTATGGACTGAACCTACACTCTATCATCACGCTTGGCGTCAATACGATCAGATACAAGATACCTTGCGAAGGCGGCGACTGCTTTGTGCAATTGACGTTCTCGCGAAGCTTGGAGTGCTCGCAAGCCCAAACGCATCCCTCGATTGTGATCTGAAGTCTCAGAGAGGTCTCACCAGCTCTGTATCGAGGCACAGACAACCCTTGACTTGGTTTGCGAGGGGCGGATGATGCTGACCAGGAGCAACTGCTTTCTGCTACTTGCTAAATGCATCCTGATGATCTTTTGGTCTCAAAGGCGACCTTACCCATCGCTCAAGACTTCAAACACTTGAACCTTGGCTAGAGGAGGTTTGATTTGAATGCTTGATTGTGAAATTGAGATTCGGCTTGTGCAGAGCGGACAGTGTTGAATGGACTATCTCCAAGCGATTCTTGATTGGCAAGGTTCAAGCATCAGACCAAGTCTCAATTGAAGTCTTGAGCTTCAGTTCTAAATGGAATTTTTGAACGAAATCTTGAATGTAGCCAAGTTCGGGGTGTTTTCTGGGCGCGCTCTTCCTTCTCAATACCACTTTTCATTCTTGATTGTGAATCTCACGCGTTTACTAAAACATTCAACATTCGTTCGACAATTTTAATTCAAACTTGAAAGCCGGCACATGGCCAGCATCCGCGCCCCGTGGCATCGCCGCGAGCTGCTGCTGGATGGCGCGCCGTGGCCATGCAAGCTTCCAGCAGAAAGAAGAAGCTGCCGACTTCATTGGAAGCAAGAGTCGAATTTGATTAATCATACCACCACCAACCTCAGATCTGGCGCGTCGTATCTTCAAACCTTTCAGTCCGACCTAGCCCGCTAGCTGCACCCACCGTCCTACGGAGCGGCACGACACGACCCAGCCAAACTTCTTGATTCCTGGGTGTGCTCTGGCGTTCACTGCGTAGCCTACCGATCACGTTTGGCGACAGTAGCAAGACATAGTGTCACGAGCATACAGCTAGATGAGTAATGTTGCACCAAAAAACGATACACTCGCAGATGGCCAATCGGACGCTGCGCTGCAGAGCAGCGCCGAGAACGCATCGAGTCCAGACATGATGCGGGAGGCTGCTACGGCGAGCGCCGGAACTCGAGCATCTATCTCAGGCACAGATGCTCTGGCGACGAGGCGAGCGGCACCGCGAACCCCACCTCGCATGGCAAGCCCAGCGACAACCAAGCCTAGCACCTCTCCTCAGCAGCTCCGACGGGAAGATAGCCATGTATGGCACTCTCGTTCAGTAAGTCCGCTTCAGCGCTTCATTCCGGGACCAGACCACACTGACTTGAGCTCTCAAATCGATCTTGCCCATCAGTCACCTGCTGGCGAGTACGAGAAAGGAGACGGGCACAGCGTCGTCATCCAAAGAGCAAGATCGGCTAGCCCCCTGGAAGCATCTCGAGACCCTACCCGTCCTCGGCCGCTTGCAGAGCGGTCACGCTCGCACCTCGATCAGCACTCTGCTGGGATGCGAAGAAGCCCTTCGAAGAGTACCACGAGTGAGGAAGAGGGCGCAATCGACGAGAATGAAGTAAGTCATTCTTCAGATCGGGGTTGTTCAATTGTCGTTGCGAAGCTCCCCCTAACCGGCTCAACCCATTTAGCACGCTCAGCCTGCGTCCCAGCCTGCCCCAACTCACGCTTCGCATCGACAGTTGGTCGGCGGCGAGCGCAGTCAAGATTTACAGAGTGGGAACAGCTGGGCGAAGGGGTCTCGGGATGACTCTTGGGGGTCGCACTCCGGCTCCTATGCGGCCATCCGAAGGGAGTCCCGCGATCGGTACTCGCCAGTGAGCTCTCAACCTGCGCCTCCACGTAGACCGCCGCGCACAAGCGACACTTATAGACCGGGAAACTTGAGCGGGCGCTCAGCGGGCCTGCGTATTGACAGTTCCAGAAGAGATCCTTACGATGATTGGGAGCGTGATCGCCTTCGCGAACGGGATTGGGATCGGGAAAGGGAGAGGGACTGGGAGCGAGACAGAGACAGAGAGAGGGAATGGTCGCGACCCAGCATTCGACATCGTGAACACCGCGATTCTCTGTCTGCGCTAGAAGAGCGAGACCGATTGCGAGAGCGGGACAGGGATCGCTGGGGAGGGCTCAGCGATCGGTCTGCTGCTCTGCACTCACCATCGACCTCGACAAGAGCTTATCCGAATCCCAATGCTGTGTCTGCTGGCGGGATGGGTAAGCCTGCTATGCGGTCCTGGGGGTCTGGTTCCGTGGCGTCTGGCGCTCGCTCAGGTCCGTCATCACCCACCACGCCACGACGAGCCGAGAGAGACTCGCAAGGCACGTACAAGCACACTAGCGATGGCCGGACCCATGAAAGAGACGGTGCAAACACCCGCGAGCGAGACCGCGAATCTCTGTCCCGAACAGAAGGGTCACGGACAACCTCGGAGCAGCCGGAAGTCCTCACATCTTTGGCCGCAGATTCTCAATCACAAGCCGTGTCGCGCGAAGCGCCAGACATGATCCGGCGAACACCTCCGCGAGCAATCAAGAGGGAAGTGGAGACCCCTTCGCGCCATCTGCGTGCTGAAAATTTGGCACAGAGCCAGGATGCACAGGTCAAGATAGCGGGTGTCTCGTCGTCGCAGGATGTCGGCGAGCAAGATTGCCAGGTGCCACCACCAGCAATTCAACCCAAAGCGCAATCATGTGACATTGAGCGACATGCAGCATCTGACGGCCACACGGGCAGTCAGACGGATGCGATGCAGCTTGAGCAACTTGCCGAGAGTCTGGGCGTCCCTGTCGAGCCTTCAACGCAAGGATCACGAGATGCTAAGAGCGTGGAGGCAGCAGCGGAGCAGAGGCCCGTGGCTCAGAAATCGGACGAAGCAAAGCCCATCACAAACACTGTCACGACCGCGCCTCCTCATCGCGGCGTCACACCAGCACTGCTTGAGTCGTCTAGCTCAGAGGTGTTCTTGCCTGTCGAGGCAGGAAATCCCGAGACGTCCACTTCCACTGACGCTTCCAAAGACAAGGATTTGCAGCCATCAGCCATTAGCGCACTCTCTCAACAGCTTCTGGCCACCTCGCAAAAAGCTCTCGCTTCGCCAGACGTGCCGACGCCTGCTCTGTCTGCTGGCTCCAATCTCCCCGCTGCAGCGCCGACCGAAGCTGCAATGCCGACTCCGCTGCAACAAGCTGTGGCTGCGCCAGCCAGCGGTCCGACTGCAGCAGAAGATCTTGCTGCCATGGCCAGGTACACGCAGCAAGAGAACATCGAGCAGCGAATCACGACACGGCAAATTACTTTGGACACTCCTCTGCCTCGTGACGTCCAGACCGCTCCCGAGGTCAAACCCGAGACAGACGACGCCATGGATGTTGATGCCCCGGCAATCCCAGCAGCCGTTGCTGCTCCAATCGAGGAACAGAGCGAAAGAGCTCAGGTCGTGGACACTCCGGTAACGCGGGTGCCTTCCGCTGGCGGCGTCTCACTTGCAGCTCAGATCGCCGCTGCGGCAGAGAAAGTGCCGGTCAGTGAAGGCACCGCCACGGTGTCGGCCGCGCAGCTGACCAGTGAGGCTGTACGAGAGGACGCAGGCATGTCTCGAGACGTTGACATGGTCGATGACTCAAATTTGAAACCCAGCGAGCGCGAAGAGGTCACCCTCCACCTCAATATACACCCACCAGATTCTAGCGTTGCAACAGACGTCCAAAGTCTTCCCCTGCTGACCCCACGGACGCAAAGAGCTCGAGAGGAGATCATCAGGGAGACACGCACGCACCTGTTTGGTTTGTTCAAGCCAGACGAGGCTTGGATCACCAGCATGGAGCGCAGCAACAAGAGGCTCGCCTCCCAGACGACGAAAAGCGTGATCAAATCTGCTGTGTACGGCGCTCCTCGCGAGATGAAGCAGGACCAATGGATGGACGAGCAGGACCCAGAAGCGGAGAGGACACGCGCAAGATTGATGACGCAACTGCTCAGCAAGAAGCGACGTTTCATTGCAAAGCTCGAGGGTCTACGGCAACAGTACAAGGCTCTGGATGACGACTGGCAGGCGCATTGCGCACGACTCAACCGCCTTGCAGAGTCGCGAGAAGTCAGCCGTCGTCCAATGATGCAAATGTCTAACAGCACACCGGTCGTGGGCTCTGCTGCGCCGAGCGCTGCAGCGGGCGCGGAGGACTCTAGTGCCGCTCTTCTGACACCGATGGCACTCGGCGCCGCGGTCGGCCGTGCGAATCGGCGCAGCAATCAGGGTGCCTTTCCCGGTTTCGGTGATGCTGTCCGCTCCGAAGCAGAATTTCTGGAAATCTTGGCGTCGTTGGAGAGCGCCGACATGCAAGACCCAAATATGCGGGCTGCGCGGACCACAGCCACCGCCCCTGACATGCTCATCGATCCGGACAGTCACCTGCGCGCACCGCAAAGCGCGGCTCCCTTGCGACTCGAAAGCGACTTTGATGACGATAATGGATTTGTAAAGGATCCCGTCGCATTCTTCTTGTCAGACTTTGATCCAGACTTTTGGTCCGAGGAGGAGAAAATCACGTTCGAGAAGCGCTACCTTCTTTTCCCCAAGCAATTTGGAAAGATCGCTGCGGCGCTGCCGGACAAGACACCCTCTCAGTGTGTGCGCTACTACTACCTCACAAAGAAGCTGCCAGGACACGAGTACAAAGCGATGAGTGCTGCCAGAAATAGGGAGCGAAAACGAAAGGCAAAGTTCAAGCCAAGGAAAGCGAAGGGCAGCGCTCTCATGGCAGACCTCAAGTCGGCAGCAGGCGATGAGTTGGAAGAGGAAGATGCCGGTGCCTCGCCGCTCGATACGCAAGACCTCGGAAGGAGAAGGTCAAGGATGCTGACCAGCTCGATGGACAAGCAAATCTCGACTATCGCAGAGGAGGACGAAGAGAGTACAGGTCGCAAGCGAGTTAATGAGGAAGACGGCCAAGGCAGCGCCGTGGAGCGAGAGGAGAAGCGAGCCAGGAAAGGCGCTAAAAGAGGGCGCAAACCCGGCAAAAGCTCTGTCAACGCGTCAGCAGCCCTTGTTGCCACTCCAGTTTCGGAGACTGCTGAGGATTCGTTGCTCGGCATCGCTGCAGACCCTGTGACGCTGGGCGAAGGCTTGGCTGCAGTAGCCTCCGCGACGAAAGCAAAGAAGCGGCGCACAAAGACTCAAACAAGCGGCGTCGGTTCTGGTACGCCAGGAACCCCTACGGAGACCACTGGTCCGGCGGTGCCGCTTGACGAAGCGACAAAGCGCGCCAGGCAGCCCACGTCATCGTACTGGTCAGTGGCAGAGCGCAACGAGTTTCTTCGATCGCTGGCCATCAAGGGCAAGGATTGGGACGCAGTTGCGGAGGGTCTAAGCAACAAGTCTGCTGCTCAAGCCCGCAACTTTTTTCAGAGGAACTCGATCGAAGCCGATTTTGCTGAAGCCGCCGCTGTTGCAGAGCAAAACGCCGATCTCCCACTGCAAGCAAGGGAAGAAGCGGCCAATGTCTTGGCTTTACGACGCAAGGGAGCAGAGGCTGACGCGCCGAAAGGGGGAACATTTTCTGGACCAGGCGGCATGTCTCTTGACTCGTCTGTGGACGCAGGACCTCGCGGACTGCGCATCAACAGCCTACTGAATGACGAACCATCTGATCGAAGCTCGCCAAGCATGAGTCGGCGTCCTTCAGTACCTGATTGGCTCAGAAGCACTCAAGAGGGAAATGGCGAGCAACACTTGCCGCACGACACCGACGGGCAGGAGAGACTTAGGCACAGCGCTGGTGGCATTGCTGGTCCTCGCCAATCTGCGTACGAAACACCTACCTACGTGCACCAACAACAGCAGTGGGAAAGGCCCCCCCTTGCGTCACGGGCAGAGGCGCCCAACACGACTTTCGATGCTCGAGAGCGCGTCCAAGGTCCTCTTAGCATGCATTTCAATCATCAGAACGATCCGGCAGCGCATTCCGACATTTACTCGAGGCATAGCCCACTGCCCTCGCCTGCTGTCCAGCGCTCAAGCGCGATGCCGCCCCCGTCGTCGTACACTTCGTCTTCGAGCCAGCGTCCGGGCAATCCATATGCAGCGAATTCGCGCGCCCCTCGACCGTACGACCAAGAGTCGAGCTTCCAGCGAAGCTCCACCATGAGCGATATCAGAGCCTCTCATCTTGCTGAGCGCCCTTCTGTAAGATCCTCAGTCTTGCAGGAGTCAGGAAGCCGCAGCGGCTTCTTGCACAACCGAGAAGTGGAGCAATCCCAACCTATGCGTCCGGAACTGCAGCATCACAGTCTGAGCGAGGGTCGCCTCGGCCCGGGCTCTCAAAGCACAAGTTCTGTCAGCGCATACGGCCGGTCACCCTCTGCAAATTCGTTCAGCGCGTCGCCGAGTGCGCAGAGACCTTTGTCGGTCGCGGGATGGCACGATGCGACAGCAGGGGGATCACACGCGTACGATAGACGGGATGAGCGTTCGCGACTGCCAGCTCGAGAAGAGTACGGACGCGGAGATGTGAGACCGCAGTCGTGGTCGTCATCCATCCTGAATCCACAAACGAGACCTACCTCGGATCTGCGACACGATTCTGCATCGCCATATGGCTCTCACTCGCCGGCCATCAGAGAAGCAGCGCCTGTCAGCCATCGCTCAATGTCTGCTTCGCCAGCTTACTTGCAGCCTCACAGCGCGTACAGCGCCAGCAACGCTGCTGGTGCCTCATCTGCCAACAGTGTGCACCGCGCACCCTCGCCGCTCAGCCGACCGCTGAGTGCGCACGACTCCCGCCCGATTCCTGCCGCCCCGTTATCAACGCGGCAATCCCCCACGATGTCGACCGCAGGGGCTTACGCGTATCCTACCCAGCAACAACGGGGCGAGATGCACCGCTCGTCACCTCAATCACAATTGCTACATCCCGAAGCTCGCCTGGAACGACCGACACTTCCTTCGCCGTCCGGCATGCCTCATGCGCAAAGAGGCCCTCCCAGCTCACAGCAGTATACGCATTCCTATCGTCCTCCCTCCCCTCGTCGATAATGGAGTTATGTAGAGTACATGTAATACAATAATGGTGATGTAGCATCAATGGTCACCACATCGAGTGGCCTGCGTGGTCAACTACATGCCCACAAGTTTTGAGTCTTGCGTCCCATTACTCTTGAAGAACAATGAGTCTTTGGCTGATCTGGGCGGGGTTATCAGACCAGCCAAGCAAGGAGATGTGCGCCTTGCTTCGCTGAGCATGCAACAGAGCGGTCGCGGAGGCCTGCCCTGTGGGCTTATCATCAATGAATCTTGCTATGGCTATGTGGGAGCTGCCATATTGCCATGGCCAGAGTCTACACTGGTGACCCCCCTTTGAGCTCACTCAGACCATCTCGCCACTCTTGACTCCCCAACGATCAAGAAGGTCCATCAGGCCTTGAAGGTCAAGCGAAGTAGGATTTCAATCTTTCTCTAACGCGGCTCCGTCATCTTTGATTCAAAATTAAATGTGGAATGAAAATTCATGTTTTCGAGGTCTTAATGAAACGTCACCTGCGTGTTGTATGCTGCGCGTAAATTCATTATTGATTTCACTCGCCAATCAAGAATTGAATGTGAATCTTGCAGGACAGCCTGCATCGGTGTTGGGAGCCGGTTACCACCTTTTGTCCATTTTAGACCATGATCATCACCAACTTGACGCTCTCGAACAAGTGCATGCCCTGCGCAGCTCAAAGAGTGAGAGCCAAATTGCACACTCAACGCTAGGCTGGCGAAGAACAGTCGCATGCCAGTAATGTCCGCGTAGCTGGTGATCAGCTTTGAGCGGACAACGCACGAGGCCGCCATGTTGCGCTTTGTCTGGACAGCACATCAGCGTGACGGCGAGTTCCCAGTCTACACCACGTCTTGGCCCGACAGCCACACAAGCACTGGTCAGGAAAATTTTGAGCAGATGGCTCAGGATGCGACGTTCGACTCGCCTCATGTGGCGTTGATGTGCAATCGCCTTGACCAGCGAAGCCTCTTACGGGCCACGCCTCCAAGCGGCTCGCACACCGTCGAGGACCTTGACGCAAGTTGTATCGAGCATTACCGAGAGCGACTTCGCTTCGCCTCTCGCATCTCTACGACTACCAGCGGCTTTCCTAGGGAAGTCCAAGGCGATCACCTTTCTGGAATCTGTTGCTCGCCTCTCAACCTCGTGGATTCGGCGGCCAAGCGTATGGGTGCCGGGATTGATGATTGCCATGGCGTCTGGACGTTTGAACAGACGCGCGGGGAATCGCGCTTCGATAAGATTGGCCTTCGCACCTGGACGAACGAGTCCGCACTGTGTGGCCTGCTGGCGTCGATGTTAAGCGTCGCCAGCAATGCTTTCAACGCGCTGCCAGTCGGGGCTGGCGAGGCATCCGGACCATCCAACGCCTCGTCCGCTCGGAGGCACGTTGTCTGGGCTGGAGAAGATCTCACGGATTTGCCGCCTTCTCCAGCCTTCGCCAAGGAAGTCATTAGAACGAGAGCAGATGCCAAATGGGACTTCGCCTTGTTCAGCTATTCGATGGTGGAGGGGAACGCAACAGATTGTCAAGGTGCGCCTCAGAAAGACCCGCAGTATAGGGGCACGCTCGTGCCCCCACACGATAGAGCGGCGCAGGCGCAAATCTGACCCATTGACATGATTGATTCCTACCTACTATCTGATTTGGCTTTCAGACGTGCGCATAATCGCAATTATGGAAGTCAAACGATACATTTCCCTTGAGACGCTGGCTGGTATAGTGGCGCTGGGCTCGGGCGGGTCCAAACCACCAGAAGTCTTAGGAGGATCAAAAGCATCGGCGTCTGCGCGGCTCTTGGCACAGCTAGTCGAATACTGCATGAGCACTGGTGCAAGGACAGGTGTCATCTTCAGTGGAGCCTACCTCCAAGTCGTCGACATGGATGGCACAAATAAGCCGCGCATCACTGTACGGACGCCATCCGTGGCACCTGCGTGTGGGCCTATTCTCGAGACGCCAAGCCGAAGTGGCAACGACCTAAAGACTCGCTACAACCTGCCTTGCACGCTGTTGGCTCTCATGACGCACGCGCTGGAGCGTGCAGAACGCTTAGGCCAAAGACCCATTCTCCAAAAGCATGCACTTGATGAGAATTCGGATGAATTTTACAAGCATGTGGAGAGCTCAGGCAGCAGCCAAGACCGACCGTCGAGCCGTCAGCTGCGCTCTCACACGCGTCGTGTACGATCTCGCCCAGCTCCGCGCGGTAGCGCTCAAGGTCTGCTGGATGAGGCCAAATTTCGTCCCGACGTCGAGCTTAGAGGTCTCCCCATTGGAGGAGGTGCGTGCGCCAGGGTCTACCGAGCCTACGTGCTCTCGGGTCAAATTATGCCTACGTCTTCTGGCACCACGCTTCTTGCAAAGGTGTAATGGCTTCGTGGACAATCGTATCAGCATTACGAGGACACGTTTCATCCTGTGGCACTTCATGAGGCGCGCATCTATAGGGCCTTGGAGGTACTGCAAGGGGAGAGCGTGCCGCACATTGTTGGGATACTCACACAAAGTGCTGGAACTGAGCAACAGCTACAGCAATGGTGCGATGACAGCACTTTTGCTGCCACTAGCGCTGTGACGATACGAGCGCCCCACCCTGAGGCAGACATTGCCACGCCATCCCTGACAGCGTCACCTGGTTCGGACAAGGATAAGGCCCCTGTTGAGCTCTGCCCTACTCCTCCTCGGCAAGTGCTTGGACTTGTGCTTACGGATGCTGGTAAGACTCTGGCAGAGATGTCCCACAGGGATTTGGTTCAGCTTGCTCAGAGCGTCGAGGCGGATGTTGAGCTTTCTGTGGGCTCCATGACTGCTACTCTGAAGGAGGCGTTTCTACGCTCAGCACGGACCATCCACGCAGCTGGCGTGCTGCACTGCGACATTCGAGCCGCGAACATGTGCGTGGCAGTGGAGCAAGGCAAGTTGCGATGCCGTTTCATCGACTTTCACCTGGGCAGTTTTGCAGATCCACAAAAGGATGAGAAACACTTTGGCAACGAGCTGCAACGTGTCGAGGAGGTCATCGATGATTGTCTTTCCAACATCTTGAGCGCGTAGACGCCATCACCACACGAGTAAGAATACGCTTCCGCCTGCTTGTACAATTTCCAGCACAGCGTCACATTCTCTATCGCATCCAAGCCAATCTTCAATACTGAATACAACACCGCAAAAACAAGTCTATGTAGCACCACAACAACAACTTTCAATCGTCATCCAATTCACCCGCGAAAGTTCGTCGCATGGGTTTGCCGTGCAATCCGCTGGTCTTGTCTAGCACCACAATTTTAACTGCGATGAACATTTGCCACTACTCGCCCGCACAAGCCTTTCCATACGATACGAGCTCCGTTCGTTGCGCCTCGGCATGCAAGCCTCCTTTTCGAAGCGCGACGCGCAGATGCGAACGGTTTTCTTGTACTCTGCTTGATGGTGGCTTTGATTAGCTGCAGCTCATCAATGCTCGGACCCGGGCAATGTCAGGGTGTGGCTGAATCGGCGCCCACCGTAGACTGCGCTGCCTAAGCTATAGCCACTATATGCTCGTTGTCGACCCTGCGGCTCGGAGATGTGAGGACCTCAGCCGTTGCTGTGCGTCGTCGTCCTGACCTCCACTACTCGCAGCTAGACGACTTGGTGCCATGTTGAATGGGTCATCACAGATGCGTGGTGCGACGAGCCTCCACCTCTCTTGCCGAGCCAAGCTGCAGTCCGCACGTATTCACGGTGCACTCACGTCGAAGCTCTGCGACTGTAGTGTGTGTCGCGGTCACACGACGATGCGTCGAACGTAGACGCTGACTTTTTCCACGGCTGCGTACTTTTTTGAGTCTCAGAGAGATGCGTGCCTGCGATAATCGACCGAAGTTCTTCCGCGCTTCTCAAGCCACCTTTTTGCTTTTTCTCCGCATGGACGCTTTGTCAGCTCAGCTCAGGTGTGACGGCTTGAGCTTGACTTCTTGCTGGATGGCGTCAAGCTTACAGTCCAGCTTCAATATCAGTCCGTCGTGAAGTCTGTTCGCCTGCTCGAGGGATGGACCGATCTTCACGTCGACGCACTCACTCTTAATTGTTGCGACGATGATGAGGCAGCGAGGCAGCGAGGCAAGGCGGCGTTTCTGCCGGAAGGGCAGAGGCCGAGCGCTTGCTCGCGTGCTCATTGTCGCGCACCCGTCAAGTATCTGCTTACATTGTCAGGCGATCATCAGAGTAGACAGGCCGAGCACCTGGGTCACATGCACTCGACTGCGAGCGGGAAGGAAACGAGAAGAAATTATTCCGGCCTCGTGCCAGCAGAGCTGTGATGAGCCTTGTCGCCCCACACCGAAGCCGCATCTGTAAGGTTCGCCCGAGCCGACGCGCTAATGCAAAAAGTCCAGGCTCAGCTGCAGCTTTCCTCCGGTTCAGGTGAATCCGGAGGCAACCACCAAGTCTAACCCGTCACGAAAGTAAAGTAGAGTAGATGAGTGCACGTTTGTTGTGCAGCTGCTGAGCCAGCGCGCAAGCAGAGCCATCTTGCCTTGCTGAAGTCTGGCCGTCTCCCTCGAAAGTCTCCAGATCGTTGCCGCGGTACATCTCGCGATGCATGTCTGTCTGGACAACGTTTGGGTGGTCGAAGGCACTCCAGAATCTTGAATGTCACGGTCGCCGAGCGATGGTTCAAATGCTAGATAGAAGTTGCTGATCGTCAGCGAATCGACATGAACAAAGTCCTTTCTGAAATCTCATTCGTCTACATAAGCAATATCGAAATTTTTAAAGGACGGGAGTAATTCGCTTCACAGCTTAAGTGGACTTTTGGCGATTCACCGTCACTGATCTGACAGCTTCCGCACCTCTCTGCCTGTTGCTGATTGGAATTCTCAAAGGTTCGGGATGAGGTTGTGCGTGTGACTGATTGCGTTTGGCATATCTGTATGTGACAAGGGCCACAGGTCGTAATGTGGATGATAATCGGTCGTAACGCGCAAACAATAAATACATCGATGGACAGCCTCGGCCAAGCAGCAATCTTGAATAGCCGTCCTCATAAAGAGTCTACGAAGTTGGCCAAGCTAGAAGCGGGCCCAGGAGCGGCGCCGTGGAGCCCCACAAGAAGATGGCAAGCTTTCTCAGAGCGTAGCAGGAAGCCACAGCAATGCTTCCCCGTCCCATTCCCTGCTCGTGTGCACCAGCAAGAAGAGCACTGCCATAACACGCACAAGCCCGTTTTGTTGGGGTCAAGAAGAATCGCGCTAGTGTATACCAGAAGAGTACTGTATAGCTTGGCTAGAGCGACTGCACGATCTGAGCGTGCTCGAGACCGCACATGTTGGCTCATTGCTTTTTCTTTCTGATGCTGCTGGGCGAGTGCGCTTGTTTCTTTTGCTGGCACCTACGGAGCGTGGAGCCCCGCAGCAGGGGTGAGGCTATTTGGCGCACAAATTGCCATTTTCAGGGGCAGCCGTTTTCTGTGATTCTCCGCGCGCGCAGCCACGAATATAGGAACACGTAGATGCTGGTTAAATGCCTTGGTCGACTTGGTCTGTTTGAGCAGCAGAGCGCGGATCTGCGGAGTCAGACCAGGTCTCGGTCATGGCTCGGCGCGGGCCTTACATTAGTCTCAGGTGAGAAAACGCGGACACGCGCGGGCGTTTGCAGATCTGCGCAAATTCACTCAGTGTGCTGCTGCAAGTGCTGTGTATAGGCAACCGCCGTGCGCGGCATCGCATTTGCCGCGCGAGAGCCCGCGGCCAGACCGCCGCGATGGCCCGCGCTCGCGCCAATTTTCGCGTCCACTCATTGTGGGCCCTTCTGCGCTCGTGCTGCCTTCCAGCATTAATTTGCTGCCCCCTTGCGAGTCGCGAATGTGGCTAATTCCTGCTGCCGTACCCCCGCAAAGTCTGGATTTGATGTTGGGCCGCTTGCGGTCCATCTCAGGGCTCTGGTGCCCATGCAGAGCTGCAAGGTGTTGGCGAAAGAGAGGTTCCTGCGTGAGAGGAAAGAGGCGAGGACGTTCGCGGAAGCGCGAGCAGCACAATGTGGGGGCCCGGGGCAGGGTAACAAGCAATCTATTTTCGCGTGTAACGGTCGTTGCACGGTTCCAGCTGGGGAAGCTTCCTCGTCTATAAATGGAGCCGATTCATCGTCAGAGTCGACTGCCCCATTTCCGTGTGCAGCACGACATCTTCTCAGCTCAGCCAGTCCTCCTCTCACCACTCTTGCCCCCTCACCCGCCCCCCTTGAGCATCACCTCGAGGTCTTCTAGCCGCTCTCCGCCCAACAACTTTACACTCACAGCCTCCCCACGAACCTTGCCATCATGCCAGGTGGTGGTGTTGTCCCCGTTCTGACGACCAATGCTGGTCCCGTCATCAAGCCCAAGACGAAGAAGCAGGCCATCCGCGCCGTCTTGGCCTCCAGCTTCATGGCCATGGGAGGGTGAGTAGAGATGCGCAGTCGATGCGAATTGACAACACGACTGACACGCAGCATCACTTTTGAACGCTTCCAGTATTCTCTTCGGCTACGACACTGGAACCATCTCCGGTATCATTGCCATGGAGAAGTTCAAGGAAGACTTTGGTACTTATTACCCCGACAATGTGCCCACCAACACTTCGCCGATTCCTCAGCCAGGATGGTCTCTCTCGACCGGAGACACTTCGCTTGTGGTCAGCATCCTATCTGCAGGTACCTTTGTTGGAGCGCTCTGCGGCGCGCCTATCGCCGACACTCTCGGCCGTCGATGGGGTCTCCAAGTGGCCATGGTCGTCTTTTGCGTCGGTGTCATTCTTCAATTGATCGCTCAGGCGCTGCCTCTCTTCATCGTGGGAAGAGTCGTTGCCGGTCTCGGTGTTGGTATCGTCTCTACAATTGTTCCCATGTTCCAAGCCGAGACGGCTCCTCGCTGGGCACGTGGCGCCGTCACCTCTGGTTACCAGTGGGCCATCACCATCGGTCTTCTCTTTGCTGCGCTCGCCAACAACGGCACTAAGGACAGGACGGACACCGGCTCCTACCGTATTCCTATCGGCGTCCAGCTTGGCTTTGCCTTGATTCTCAGCTTTGGTACCATGCTCCTTCCCGAGTCTCCTCGTTGGTTCGTGAAGAAGGGCAAGATCGAGCAAGCCGCCAAGAGCCTTGCCACCCTCAACGCCACCGACGTAGACGACGCTTGCGTGCAAGCCGAGCTTGCTGACATTCGCACCAATCTCGAAGTTGAGCTCACCCACGGCAACGGCACCTACCTCGACTGCTTCCGCAACAACGACCGCAAGAACCTCACGCGCACGCTCGTCGGCACATGGCTCCAAGCATGGCAACAATTGACTGGTATCAACTTCATCTTCTACTACGGCACCCAATTCTTCAATAGCACTGGTGCTGGTGACCCCTTCATCTTCACCATCGTCTCCAATGTTGTTAATGTCGTCTGCACCGTTCCCGGTATCTGGGCCATGGACCGCGTGGGCCGTCGTAACATTCTCGTCTGGGGTGCCGTCTGGATGGCCATCATGGAAGGCATCGTTGCAATCATCGGCACCGTCTTTGGAAACTCCAACCCTGCTGCTCAACGAGGTCTCGTCGCCCTCGTCTGCCTCTACGTCGGTGGTTTCGCCAGCACCTGGGGACCAGCTGCTTGGGTCGTCTGTGGTGAAATTTTCCCTCTCGCCATTCGTGCCAAGGCTCTCTCGCTTTGCACCGCTTCGAACTGGCTTTGGAACTTTGGAATCGGATACGCCACCCCTTACCTTGTCGACAGCGGACCTGGCAAGGCCGGCCTGGGACCCAAAGTCTTCTGGATCTGGACCGCCACCTGCGCCCTGTCTGCCGTCTTTGCCTACTTTTGCATCGTCGAGACGAAGGGGCTCTCTCTCGAGGAGGTCGACAGCCTCTACTGCACCACCTCTCCTCGTCTCTCTGCTGCTGCCAACAGAGAGATGCGCGCCAGACGCTCCGACCTCGAGACCGTCGGTGCTCACATGGTCAGCGACGAGGCTGCCGAGGCCGACGCTGCCAAGCGCGACGTCGAGTACGAGTCCAAGACCGTGGACGCTTAACATGCGAACGCGGTTCATGTGTTCGTCGACTGCGACAACTACAACGCAACCATTGCTCCCCCTCAAAAAAATACGACCCGTCACGAATACCGCTTTGTGCTCGCTACCCCATATCTGTCACGTCTCTTGCTATTCCTGTCACGATTGAAAATTTGGATGTTGTACGCTTCTCCTGTGTGTTTGTGCGCTGAGTGTGGGGTGTGGTGATCATTCGGATACGCTTCGCAAATTTTGCCCCGTGACGTATCATGAAGGCGACGTCGAAGCTGCTGATATGAAGCAGCTGGCTGAGATCTGACGCACGCTTTTGCCCTCGGATGCAACTCCCGTGGGCCAGGCTTGTGCATCGCTTACTCGCTGTTGCTTGTACTGTACCTGAATTACGGTGCTAGCTAGCCTGACCGCGATGCTTTTGAGGCCTACATGGCCCCAGCGTCTGCACTCGCTTGCATCTCGAGCCCGGCGCGACAGTTGGTCTGTTCTTCAAGACATCCGTGGGTTAGCTTCGTATAGTTGGTGTGTCGATGCCGGCGGCTGTCGTCAATGGCGGATTCCGACGCCGGCATTGATGTGCCGACAACGCGATGGCGACATTTGTGGCTCACAACGTCACTTGGACGCGTGCTGGTTAAATGGAGTCGTGCTGCTTCTGTATGTGCGGTCTGCACAGACAAAAGAGTTAGGTCGAAGCAGGTAGATGCACACTAGCGCCAAGGCGATGGGCTTTCCTGCGGTAGGTACAGAAGTCAACACGCCAGACTTGGCAGATTGTGCTTTGGCAGTCGTGAGTAAAGAAGGACCCTGGGAGATCCATTTCTGCATGCTGAATGACTTGAATTGAAAAGACTTGTGCTTCTCTTTCGCTTGCTGAGCGCGCGCCTTCGACCCGTTCCCATCGCAGCGCAATGTTGCGATAAGCACGTCCTTCGTCCTGTAGTGCGCTCACATTTCGAAATCACAATGATTCCTTCTCTTTGCTCGACGATAGCTGCTATAAGAATGTCGTCATTGAGAGGCCCTTTTGCCGGCCCTTCTTACTCCGTCCGGCGGAAGCGTGAATCTGCGCGCAATCACGCGGCTTCGCGCCGGCGGCAAGCGGTGTAGACTGCTGCAGTGCCCCAAAGCGGTTAGCTTGGACGCAGACGCAGACGCAGACGCAGACGCAAGCGTACTACTACGCGTGCGACTCCCTGACTGCGATTTCACGCGATCACGCCATCGTAACGCTTTAGCGCCCGTCTTCCTCACGTCCGCAACCACTCAATTGTGATTGCCTAGCTGCATGGCTAGCCGTCGCATGCTCCGAAGGGCGCCATCGCCGTTCGAGCCTGCGGCAACTTCATGATGGGCCGATGAGCTCTCACATCACAATTAAGACTCACACTAGCTGCTGCTGAATCAGTTTGCTGATGCATGTCTTTGCCACAAGTCGCTCGGAGATGGCGCCGAGATGCCCGTCAGCTTTGTTGGGCATCAGCTAGGTTGTCGTGGGGGTGCTGCTGGGTGGTGGTGGACTGGACGCGGCACTACCACACACGAAGGGGTTCGCTCTTCTTATCTGGCTTTGACGATTCTGATTCGGCACAGGCTTTGCCCTGCGCGCGTACCTCGTGCTCACCACGCCAATGAGCAAGCAAACTCCTACGCCCATCGTCTTGTCAAGAGAGGCATCTATCTACCTGTGCCTGACTCGAAGCTGACCGACAGCTTGCGCCTCAGCAACCTCTGCGAATGGCAAGACCGGGTCGCGTGTGAACGAAGCACGCCATTCGCAATACAAGTCCCAGTCCCATCTCACAAGCAGCTCTTGAGGTCGAGCCTGCAGATGGTCCGCTGAAAAGATTCATAAACGATCCGCGCTGGAGAATCACGTTCAGTGGAAGTCTTCCGTCATCATTCTTCCTCCTATCCCATCCTGATCAAGCACACGCAAAATGGTCCTTCGTCGCAAAGCCCAACCTGCCTCCCTTTCGGAAGGCGCAGAAGAGATCGGCGAAACCACTGCGATTGAGACGGATCCAATTGCAGAACTCAAGAAAGATGACGACGGACCAGTCACACCATCCTCCCCTTCGGAGAAAGGCATCGAGGAGAAGACGTCCCACGAACTGGAGATCGACGAGGCCCAAGCCGGACTTCGCGAACTCGATGGATCAGAAGGCGTCACCAAGATTTCGGATCAAGTCATTCGCGACGGTCAGTATGAGGAACGCGCATCTAGGGTGCGATCGAGGGCGAATTGCTCTGGCACTCTCACCTGATGCGGCACCATTCGCTGATCATCACCAGCTTCTTCCGTTCATGTCAGGTGCCGATGTGTCCAGAATCGCAGTCTCGACTCGTGACGACGGAGACCCGGCCCTGACCTTCCGCTCGGTAGTACTTGGCTCAGTCCTTGCCGCGTTCAGCTCTGTAGTCACCGTCTTCTATCTGTTCAAGCCTGTCCAGATCAGTATCAGCACCGTCTTTCTTCAACTCGTGGCGTACGTACTGGGCGTTGGTTGGGCCAAGTTGACCCCCTCAGCCGAGCGCTTCGAAAGAGTCTCACCACGACTCGGCGCTGTCGCACGCTTCTTCAATCTGGGTCAGCCATTTGGGCTCAAAGAGCATGTTGTTGCCACCCTGATCGGTAGCTGCGCCAACAACTCGTAAGTACGAGCGATGAGATTCATAGCGATGGAGTGGATAGGATCTGACACGTGTTCGTTCATACTGTTTGTCATTCTGCGTCAAAAGACTTGCAGGTGTCGAAGTAGCCATAGTGCAAAGACTCTTTTACCCACAGAGCTCGCTGGACACCACCACTGTTCTGTTCGGTCTGTTTTCCATTTCCATCATAGGGTTCGTGATTGCTGGCGTACTCCGTCCGCTCATCGTCTATCCGGCAGAGATGGTCTATTGGACGCAATTGCCACAAATTTCACTGATGCAGAGTCTTCACTATGACGTCGCAAAAAACAAGAAACGCCTCACCCGCTTCGGTCAGGTCCTTCTCGGTTCGACGATCTACGAGCTCTTTCCTGCCTATCTCTTCCCAACCCTAAACGGAATTAGCATTCCGTGCTTTCCCTCTGCGCGTTATTCTTCGGCCGCTAGAGATGTCGCGACAAATATCTTCGGAGGCGCGAACTCGAATGAAGGTCTGGGACTTCTCAACTTTTCCCTTGACTGGCAGTATATCACCTCCTCGGCACTGTCACTGCCACTCAAGCAACAGGCTAATAGCTGGATCGGCTTGGCTTTGATGTGGCTCATCATGCCGCTGCTCTACTACCGCAACGCCTTCGGTTCTCGCGCTGCGCAGCTCCCAATGCTCGGCACGTCTCTTTACGCAGAAGACGGGTCGAAGTACAATCTGACCGCGGTCTTCGGTCACTCGCTCACCATCAACAACACAGCGTTGGCAGAGCAGGGGCTGCCAGTGCTGACGTCGTCCACTCTCTGGGGATACATTTCAGCGAATCTTGCTGTCGCCGCGCTCATTTCGCACGTTCTTCTGTTCTACGGAGCGGACATGTGGAAAGCGCTCAAGCAAGCTAGAGCTGGTACTCAGCCAGATCCTCACTACCAAGCGATGAAGAAGTACAAGGAGGTGCCCATGTGGTGGTACGGTATCGCCTTTGTCCTTGCTTTCTTTGCTGGCCTTATCTCCGTCCTGCACGGCCAAACGATGCCGTGGTGGGCTTACCTGGTCTCGCTCCTCTTAGGGGCTGTCATCGCTCCTCTGTCTTGCGTTTTGTACGGGCTCTTCGGAAATGGGCGAGTATCAAAGCCCCCTGCGCAAGGTACTTGGCCGAGAAATCAAAGCTGACTCACGAAGCGTCGACGTTCCCTCGATCCTCTCGATTCGGATAGCATTGGGTAAGTCTGGACTCTTTTCAAAGCTTGTATCCGCTTAACTCACCTACCCTGCCCCACAGCACGAACACTCTGTCTAAGATGGTAGGCGGCGTCCTTGGTACGTGCTCGTAGATGATTGTTTGGCGGCAATACAGCTTTCCTCAAGGTTTTTTATCGTGCTGACCGCGACCTTTCTCGCAGTACCGGGGAGGCCCCTCGCCGGGCTATGGTTCGCTAGTTTCAGTCACCAGGTCATCCTTCTCGCTGTCAACCTCGCGTCTGGTCTCAAATTTGGGCAATACACTAAGATACCTTGGCGCACTCTCTTCGCAAGTCAAGCATACGGAACACTACTTGGTCTTTTGGTGAACTACCTCATCGCAGTTCAGGTTGCCGTGAGCAAGAGGGAGGTGCTTCTCAACGACGAAGATTCCAACGTGTGGTCCGTCGCGATGTTTTCCAACCTCAATTCCCAAGCGGTTACATGGGCGATAGCAGACCGCGTATATTCGTACTCTCGAGGCGCTGGATACTGGCTAGTTCCTTTCGCGCTCTTGATAGGCTTCATCATCCCATTCATCCACTTCATCGTCCAGCGCCGATGGAAATCCTTGGAGAAGTACCAAGTAAACGCTCCCATCATTTTGCAGTACATGGGCGGCTACAACTACTTCGGGGCCTTCAGTTACCTGACATCGACAGTAGCCATCGGGGCAGCTGCTCAACTCTGGCTTCGTCGTCGACATCCCAAACTATTCAACAAGTACATGTACATCGTAGGGTCGGCCTTGGACGGCGGCTCGCAGATCACCCTGTTCATCTTAAGCTTTGCTGTTTACGGCGCTGCCGGGCCTGCCAGACCTTTCCCAACGTGGTGGGGAAACCCAAATGGCAACGTCGATCACTGCAATCCGCCCGAATGAGCGGCGAAGCAGAAGCGAGGTGGATGTGCATGCAAGATGCTCCGTTTCTGTTCAGCGCCTGCATGTGCCCCCTTTCAGCTTACGCCATTTCTCGGCTATCCCCAAAGACTCTTCGCGCACACCACTACTCACAATCGTACTTCGAGCGACCTCGATCCTGATCAGTAATGAAAGTTTGTCACGCTTCATTGCTTCGCCTATGTCGAAGAGTGTGTGGTGGCTCACCGCGCATCGTGTCGCGTTGCGTGCGCCTTTTGTGTCTTGCCGCGAACGCTTGCTGCCGTCTTTGCCCTGCCGCACATACACATGTAGTGATCTGTCTGCACATGTTTGAGCCTGTGTCACAATCGCTTCAGTCTGCAACTGAAACACATTCAAGATTGGTGGATGAGGTAGAGCCTCCTTCCTATGTAAATCGCATGTATGGTGCAGCCATCCACGTGCTTGTAGTCGAAATGTGCCACAAAAAAGAACTGCGTGCAATGACTTGTGCGCAGAGCCTGCCAACCATCACGATCATCTTCGCCAGCCTGACGCAGGGCGAAACTCGGGCAAGGCATTGGCTCGCATCACAATTTTGCGGTTTGCTGCTCAGCCCATCTTTCGCTCTTGAGCTTCAGCAATCCTTGCCGCAGCTCTTCGGGCATGGGCTTCACCGGTCTCCTGGAGTCTCTTGCCACGAACACGTGCGTTGCGCGGATCAGCACAGCTGCTTGTGCGTCTTGCGGTAGAGCAGAGGCTGCCGAAGGCAGGCTAAAGATGCCCACTTCGTATTGGCAGCTGCTATTGCCGAGGTGCAGCACGCGGACGCCTGCTCGCAGCTTGGAGGGGAACGACGTAGGAGCGTGGTACGTTGCCGAGCTTTGCAGAGATACAACAGAGTCAGAGTGAGTGGATGGAGAAATTGATGCGGTGTAGGAGACGCACTCACGAGGAGACAATGAGGCCAATCAGACTCGCTGCAGAATCGGCTCGGACATTGTTCGCGGCATCACCCTCCAGGAATGGTTTTATGCCGCAGCTCTGGACCAAGTAGGCGTTGATGGCGCTGTCGGAAACGTAGTAGTAAGCGCTGTTATTCATGTGGCCATACCTATGATGGTGGAAGGGGCTTGCTGGCGTCAGCTGGTGCTGTAGTGAAGGCATCGCTGTACGCACTGGTCATTATCGCTCCACCTCGTCTGAACGTCGAGATGGAATGGATAGTCAAAGGATCGACGGTCTGATGACATTGTGGCGCTTGCAAACGAGCGAGGGCGACTCGAGAATCGTTCTTCGTGCGGCGCCTCCTTCGGTGTGGTGGTACGTCTGGCAAAAGAGGTACTCGGTGGTGATCTGGCCTCGGACACGGCCGCACTACTTACGATCGAGCGGCGTGCAGGAGAAGCGACGGCTCGAAATATCCCCCTCCGAGCATACATTCGTGGGCACTTGCCTGTCTCAGCAGGATCCGCCTTCTAGCACGGTCTTGACGCTTCGACCTCACTCGTGACTATCGCTCAATGGTAGCGAGCGCTCTTGCTGCGGCCACGATCCTCTCCATTCTCGATTCACGACTTTCGACTTGTGATTGTCACGATGAAGGCCGCTTTGGCGAAGCGTGCGGAAAGTGCGGTCATTCGAGCACTCGCACTCGCACTCTTGACTCCTGCTGGGGCGACACACGGCGCTAAGCATCGAATATGCAGTCGCTTGCAGCTTTGTCCGAGATGCTCTGACTGCTCGACTGCCTTGCCCCGCACCAGATCCTTTCTTCATCCTCAGACGTGCAGCTGCCTTGCATACAGTACGCGATGGACAACCCCTCGACGGTGCTCGCGCCCGGCTGCTGGCTTCTCTTTGCGCGATACATTCATTGGCTCCGGACGGACGCGCTCGCAGATCGAGACTGTGACTCTTGAGCACCGCAGCGCTGGATCAGTGTGAGTGTGAGTGTCTGGTGGCAGGCAGCGCGCGAATCAGTGCGGGTCGAGTCCAGAGTCTACGGTCGATCGACCCCGCGTCGAGCTTTCAGCAGACATTGCCACTCGCGGATCGCATTTGCGACATTCTCGACCATCACACTGAACCCCCCGCCCCACCCTTTTTTCTCGTCCTTCATCACGCCTCTTCGCATCTCCCCCCCTCCCTTTGCCATCATCGCACTCCTCTCCCGACGTCACGATGCGCTTCACGCTCCTTGCACTCTTCGCAGCAGCACTCGCTGCTGCACCTGCGCTCGCCATCGAGCAAGTCGAGGACTTTGAGGCGCCCGATTTCAAGCCAGTGACTCAGCCTCCCTACACGGGCACAACGTTCGATCCAGCACAGACAAATGCGGGTGGCACAACCAACTCAGCAGGAACCTTTGCCGTCTCCTCCTTGGCCAAATCCTTTTCCTACTCGTTCGACAGCAACATTCCCCAGACATCTTCCTTTGCTCTGAGCAGCGTTCAGTTTGGCTCGCCCCAGGCTCAGGTCACACCTGGATACTACACCGACCCTACAAACACTGCCGTCCCTCTCTACACGCCTTCGAGTTCCGAAGGCAGACCTAGCATTACTTCGAGCGTTTCTGTGCAGGCCGTGCCCACCGCACCCGCGGATGGTGCAATGATCAAGGCACCCCAACATTTGGGCACCGTGGCCGTCGCTGGAGCTGTTGCCGTCTTGGGTGCCGTCTTTGCCCTATAAACAGGTGCGAGTGGTGCAAAAGTGAGTTGAAGAAGAAGACGGCGTCTACGTGGCATTGGAACAGTGCGCGGACGGTGCAATTCGTGGGATGTCGATCCAACTTGAGGAGTTTTGTCCTGGGGCGCTCTGGACACGCATCGACTTGCACGTTCACCGAGCTGACATTTCACTCGACTACTCTCGCCGTCAATCTCGCCTCCCGCTTCAGATCTCTTCTCTATACCACGGCATTGCGCTACTCGCGCACGGGGAAAACAGTTCTCCTCTTCTCCGCCCAGAGTACCCATTCGGTCTTCGATTTCACACGTTCGATTCGGCACCAGTGCATTTCTTTTCCTACCTTTGTGCAACTTCAACTGCTCCCCCACCCTGTCCACTCTCGCTGTCGTATCTTGGCGCGCACGTCTCGGTAATCGCATGCGCGCGCACATACTAGCGCTTCGTTTCACGAATCACGCAAGCCATGACGACAACGAGATATGTTACGTCTGAGATAGACTCAGTGATGGTGCGATCTGTGAGGGCTTAAGCCACTGAGGGCAGTCACAGCGATGGCGTAAAAAGCGGTAATCAGGATAAAGGGAGCAGGGGGAAACGTCTCGTTTGTGGCTGCGTAGAGCGATGTGGTGGCGACGGGCACGCACGTCTGCACCAGCGTGTCGATGATGGAGAAGGCGGATAGCGCTGCATCTGCCGAGCCCAGCTTCTTGGGCACGAGGGGTTTGTGAGCATTGGGTGCGCCCGCTTCGTCTTCGACTGCAACGCCAGAAAATACGTCTGAAGCGAGAGCAATGCAGGCGGATTGCATTGCTGGTGCGTAACCGCCTCCAAGCGAGAGAAAGACTGTGCCGAACAGCATCAGCGGGCTGTTCCTCAGCAACGCAGCGGTAGAGATGATCATGTATCCCAGCATTTCCGTGCTGTGTGTGCGCGCACGCCCAACGTCAGTCACGCCGTTCCGTGGTGTACACGTGCTTGCTATACTCACAAGAAGGATATGCGTGCGAGCGAGAGATCGACGGCGCATCTCCACAACACCACGAGGGGTTTCAAACGCGCATCAGAATCGCGATCCTCGAGTCGATCGGTGCTCGATGTTGCAGCACGTCGGTCCGCAACGTCCTCTTCATCATCGGCATCACCGATGTCCTCGGCGCGCGCTCCCTTGGCCAGTCGCTCCAATTCTGCATCCGAAAGACCAACCAGCTGCATTGGCTTGGGCACAATCTTTTCTGTCAACTTGACGAGCAGCGGCACGACGGCAAAGAGGACCACTGCTCGGCTTCCACCTATCCAAGACAGCATAAAGCCGACCGAGGAAGGATCCCAAGCCCATATGTGACCCGTCCCAACGATGAGCACCGTGAGACCCGTGCCACCCGAAGTTCCAGCGCTTTGAACGAGTGCGAGGCGCGAGTACCGCCAATCCCTCTTGCCGTCGACTTTGGGCGGTACGAGCAGTCGCAGTGGACCGAGCTTCGAGGCGAGGGATGTACGGCGAGGTGCGGTGCTTTGCGAGGCGCCGACGTCCTGCTCCTCTGCCTCGCTAGGCGCACTCGCCTGCGTCGGGTTCGACTCGGCGACAAAGAACGCGGCAAACAGGAGCGCGAGGATTGCAAACGAGAGTGAAACGACAAATGGCGTCACGTTGCGCTCGTCTGCTCGGCCGGGAGGCAAAGGAGGAACGGGTTGAGGAGTCGGAACCGGCGGCTGCTCGGGAGCCTCGCTCTTCATCCAGTACCACCATTCCGATTCGAGCGCAGCGTCGATGCCGTTGGAGGTGATGGGAAAGAGCTCCGCGAGGAGGCCGGCAAGCAGCGGCCCAAACATGACGCCTCCGAGGTACGTCAGCGTGAGCCAAGTGAGGTTGCGAGTCTGCTTTGCGGCAGTGGAGCGATCGGCAACCAATGTTCGAAAGGTGACTAGCGGCAGCACTTCCTAGACGCGCACAGCATTAAAAGGCGTCAGCTCGACGTTCCGCGTCGCGTGCACTGCACTCGTCCTCGCTCGTGCCGACACTCACAGCTCCCAACAAACCTGAAATGACGTAACCGCCGATGATGAGGTACATGGTCAATACAGGATGTATGCCGACCTGATCCACGTCTGGCCCGTATGGATACGCTATCGGGAGCACTAGAAAGCCCATTTGCATGACGAGAATTGCGCACAAGCTGATCAAGAGCACTGGCTTGCGACCCCACTTGCTCAACTTGGGGCCAAAGTACAAGATGGCCAGCAGGGTGAGCAGAGAGTTCATCGTGTCGGTGATGAGGACGTAGCGAGCAGTCTGCGCCTCGATGGCGGGGCGATTCGGTCCTTCTGTGCAGAAGTAGGAAGGAGAGTGGGGCAGCGATGTCGCAGCATGAGCGCTGGCGTGCGAGTTGAGCAAAGCCAAGGATCGCGGAGCAAGCAGCATCATCGCCGCCCTCTTTGCAAAGTCTGCCGCACCAGAGGCGCCTAGCATTGCGCTCGACGACTCGACAGCTCCGCTGCTCTGCGTCATCCAAGCCTGCAAATCTGCTGGCGAAGGGTGTGGGTGCACACTGTAGAATTCTGCGCACGAGAACTTTCTCAGCGCATCTATGGCAGCAGCTTTGGGTGCAAAGTCGGCGAGCGACCAGAGCGCCGAAGTGACGAGCACGACGATCAGCGGCCACAGCCCTTCTGTCGGAGGCGAAAGAGTGCCGGCCTCGCCTTGCCCCAGAAGCGGCTCTTCCTCTGCGCTGGGCCGCTGTCGCGATGTCATGGTTGCGAAAGGTGGTGATGAGCGTACAGCAGCTAGGAGGTGGATGGTGGGCGTAACGCAAAGGCGGAGAGAGAGGTGCTGCTGATCGTCTGCTATGATCCGCTCACGAGCGAGGTGGAGGCGTGCGCGTGCGCGTGCATGCGCTGCTGGGCTTATCGTTGCACATGCTGCGCGCTCAGCTCGATCGCATGAGCGATGTGTATCATATGGTGCGCATGATATTCATTACCGGTATTATTATTATTCAAGATTCTTTCTACAGGGTACACGGTACCTGAGATGCAGGGGCTCGGCGCGGCGGGCAGCACCCTCGCCGAGCAGGTACCGTACCGGCAGGAGAGGTCACCATACGCGCGGGGCTTGTGTTGAACCAAGCTGGCAGTCATCTGTGGACCATGTCAGCCCCACTTGGATGACCCGCGCCAACAATCACCAATCAAGACCCATCTTTCTTTCAATGGGATCGTAAGACATTCAAAATTGCGCAATGCATCATTTTTGATTGATTGGGTGACTGATCCAATCACGTGAATCTTGAATGTGAAAGCACGATTCTAGCTCGAGCATGGCGCGTGCGCAACCTCGCACCGCCTGAACCAAATCACGAATGCAGCGGGTGCGGGGCGATCTTGACTTATTCGTGTATAACAATCAAGAATTGCTTGTCTATCAGTATTCCTGCAAGCGCTTGGTCGTTCCAAATCTTACTCAAAAGCCCACTCGCTCATCTGTCATACCCAAGATTATCGCTCGCACCTTGGAGTCTCTGGTGCAACTGGCTCACCTGCATCGATTCTCAAACCAATCATGCCGCATCGCGTGCAACACGTCCAGTGAGCTGTGCAAGAGCCTCGCTGCGCTGGCCCCTTGCTTACGGTGTTTCCGCCTCCTTCTTCCCGCCAAAAGCCTGGACTCACCTCCCGAGCTCTCTGCGCTCAAGGTCGAAGCGCTTGCTGCCATCAATAGACTGAGACGTCATGTACCAGAACCGGAGCCGTGTCCCGGTGATATACCCGCTTATCGACGTGCTGCTGTGCTCCTTGGGCTGTTTGGAGGAAGACATGGGTGAGCAGAGGCTTGAGCCAAGGCTACGTCGAGGATGGGGGCATTTCCCGCGGTAGAGGAGCGAGTTCCATCGTTGTCCTATCTGCTTCCGCCGCTTCGCAGGTGCAAGTCTTGAGCTTACTCACACGTCATCCCTTCAATAGCGACCTCCACGCCGTTCTTTCACATCGCGCCGTAGCTCTGAGGTCACACGGCGGCGACACCGCCATCCCTGGCGGAAGGTTCGAGGCGAAAGACAAGGATCTGGAAGCCACTGCCGTGAGTAAGTCGAGGAGAGACGCAGATCGTTGCCATACGCATCGGCTTAGCCGAATCATTGTAACTGCATGCCGGGCACACCAAACAGCGGCGAGAAGCTTGGGAAGAGGTGAGTGGTGCAAGAAACCCCATGAGCTTGATTGGCACCTCGACACTAAGCTGCGCTGCCGATTGCGCATCACACAGACAGGACTTCCAATCGACAGTCGGCGCGCCATTAAGCTGTGCGAGCTACGACCATTCCTGAGTGCCAACGAGCTGGTGGTCACGCCTATCGTGGTGTGGTTGATCGACCCGCTCATCCAGCCCAAGCTGAACCCATCAGAGGTACAAAGCATCTTCAGCGTGCCCCTGGAAGCCTTTCTTTATCACGTTCCGCCCACATCACTTCGATCTTCCCTCCGACTAGCGTCTACACCTCAGCCGGACCGCTATCGACCTCCCAGCGAAGTCAGCGGGCCTTCAGACTGGCACAATTGTAGGGATATCAGCTGGCTGGGATGCAGGGTCAGACGACACAACTTTTGGCACCGAAGCAATCCCATTCGAGGCTTGACCAGGTGAGCAGCCTGCTGCGAAGTTCCCCCTCATTTGGCCAAGTCATAGCTCAAAGACGCTGCACGCCGCTACACAGCGACATTCTCATTCACTGCGCAATGATGGCATACGACAAGACGCCCTCTTTCAGCATGACTGCGCCAGGTCAACCAACGAACGACGAGCTCATTCGCAAAGCTTTCAAGGGACCCTTGGCAGTCAAGAAACGACGCGTCAGACCGCGCATGAGTGGCCTAGAGCAGCCAGTAGATGACGATAACAAGGAGGGCACACATCGAAACAGTGCGGGGCCGAGGCCTCTGCCTGCTCTGGGCGCAACAAAGCATTCGAAATTGTAAGAGTCTTGTATGCGCCCTGACAGCAAAGTGCGCAGCGCGCCTATCGCGCAGACGTCCCGCCATCGACCATCAGGATGGATCCGGTCAGCCTGATAAGCAAAGGTCCGGCAAATCAGCATTCAGCGGTCTTGCATGTGTGCCACTCAAACTCACCAAGGTGCATCACGCGCGAGATAGCTTGACAGGCGGGAACAGAACGGATGGCGTGAGCCAGCGAGCGGAAGTTTCAGCTAGCGTGCCGCACTCACACTACCGTCTTGGCGACGTCGCGACCGGTTCCGCGATGAGGCCACGGCGTCGGACGTTTTGCCGACAGGGCGGGAGGGACGTTGAGAGTCATCGCGGATTCCACGTAGCCTGGAGGGTATGGGAGTCAGTGAAGACGCCTGCGAGCGCTTGCCCCTACTTTATCTTCGACGCACCTGGGCAGATACACTAGCGGGAACAAACGATAGAGGGTCAGCTACTGGCACGGCATGGACATCTTGGAATAACCTCACATTGATATTGATGCGCTGCGAAGCGTAGTCCCCGGCGACCTGCACACGGGCAATGGGAGTGATTTCTAGTGAGCAGATGCGCATGTGCGCACGAGAATCCTCCTGGCATGTTCACCTGCCTGGTGAAGTTGACGACAGCTGTCGCGCGTGCGGAGAGAGGCTGTCAGCGCGATCGAAAGCTTGGAGATCGTAGCTCCACTCACCACCTTTGGCGGCGCCGTATGCTGCTTCCCCGGGTCCGCCTGACGTCCGATGAAGGGGCGCCGTGAGCGGCTCTACTGCTTCTAGTGTGAGTAACAAATCTGACGTACCAATGATGCCCTGGCAAGCGTTTAACCGCGTCAGTCCTCGTCAGACAAACAGTCAAGCTCGTTCAAACACACTCACATGTAGACTACCGATATTGATGATACCGCCACGACTTCCGCGACCGCCCCTGTCGCCTTCCAAGCGGCCGCTCGTTGCGGGTGTGGCATCCTGCTGATCGAATGCAGGTCGCGGACGAGGGCCATCTCCAGTCAACTCGGCCAGGCTCACTTCATCCAGGTCCAAATCGTGGTCCGCGGGCATGATGCGAGGAGGCTGCTTGACCATCTGAGCTAGCGCTTCGCGTGTGCCGATGAAGAGTCCTCGAACGTTGACCGCGAACTGTGGAGAAGTTGGGGTGCAGTCTTCAGCCCGACGGTTTCGAGCATTAAGTTGATGCGCTACAGCACGTACTGTGGCATCAAAGTCTTCCATCGTTTCGTTTAGCAGCCCGCCCGAGAAGCGCACAATGCCTGGTTACAGCCGGTATGAGTGTCAGCGGCATCTAAACTCCGCCCATCGACTCAGTGCTCACCAGCATTGTTTATGAGCAAATCAAGTCTGCCGTCTCCAAGCTCTGTGGCCAACTTTACAGCCTCTTTCCAATCCTCTTCCTTCGTGACATTCATCTTGAAAAATTGCGCGCGCCCACCTGCTTGGTTGATCAAAGCGTGCGTTGGAACGGTGTAGGCATCGATCGAGCCACCTGGCTGAGCATCAGAATGTGGCTTGTCCGACGGAGCTGGAGCGACCCTCTCTTGAGCCGGCGTAGGGGTCAGATCGCAGCAGAGCACCCTAGCGCCATGTCGTGCCAGGTGCAGAGCGCACTGTCTGCCTGCAACGTCGATATAGACCCAGCTTGAGCATCGCATACATGCCTGCGGCTATGAGAAAGGCACCTCTCACCTATACCGCTGGAGCTGCCGGTCAAGAGCACAGAGCGATCCTTCAGGCTTAGCGATGGTGGCAGCGAATCTGCAAACTTTTGAAAGGACATTGCGGTGCTCAAAGAGATTGTCGTGAGGTTCCGAAGGTTTATCCTTTCACTCCGTGTGTGGAAGAAGGGAAGAGCAACTCTACACTGCGCTGCCAACCTGATGCTGGATGTGTCTGCTGTTGGAGGTGCAGTCTGCGGAGGGTCTTCGGAGAGATAGGTGCAGTATGCGGAGGGGTCCTCGGAGAGATTCGCCATTCGATTCGACTTGGCGCATGAGCGCGCACCTTCTTTCTCCACATCCTCTTGCGCATGGCTCGAGCGCCGTGCACGCACGCGTGGACGTATATGCCGCGGCGGGTCGCTGCGATCTCCATGCAGTCGTTGGTCACGCGGGCCATGCGTACATGCAGGCGGCCTGGGTTGCACTTGCAGCATATACTGTACACGAATGTTGGTACACTTCCCGCTAACGACGACACCTTGCCTGTATCAGACACGTCCACTCGCTCAATTGATCTTTTGCCATCGTCATCGCTTGCGGCAGCTCTCATCATCAGCAGGGGCTTTCAGGCTCCATGGTATTCGTTCCACCTACGCTGCTAGCTTCAAAAACCAGCAGCGTCTTCAGGAAGCGCACGGTACTCCGTCTTTGATTGCTTCTCGACGCTCGCTACACAGCGACATGGCCGATCTAGTGAGTCTCGATGGTGCACCTCAGCTCAGACGACACTTGCTGACACTGCACTCTGTTCACGTACCCTTCATCAGCTTGAGGAGCTGGAAAATCGCCTCGATATTGAGCTCAAGATCAAAGATGGCGCCGAGAATCTGCTGCTCGTGTTTAGCAGCGGGAACCACGCTGGGATTCCAGGTGCACCGATTGGCCAGTCGGCCAATGCCGGTCCAGGACCCAGCTCGGCCGCCAGCATAAAAGGCAGAGAGGCGTTGCGGAAACAGGTGGAGAGGGAGCTAGAAGCTGCAGACAGAAAGATAGAAGCTCTTGGTCGCCAGATTGCAGAGTTGCGAGTTCGAGGTGAGTTGCGCTGCGAGTAGCACCGCTAGGCCTTCCCCACACTGACATCCCGCTCGCTCGCCCCGGCAGCCGTGTCACCTGCGCCGAGCACAACTCAGTCAGAAGCTTCCTACGGCTACACTCAACCTGGCAGTGCGCTGGGCTTGCAGTCCCCACGCGGCGGCACGTTGCCAATGACGCAAAACCAAGAAGCTATCAGGGCGCCTCCCCTCTTCTACAATGGTAGTCCGCGAGGCCAGTATGCCACATTTACCTCCCAGGATCGATCGATGTACAACACAGCGGGATTGGACAAGTCTCCCAATCTAGCTGGGCGAGAGTTGATTACCGAAGCGTCAAGACGGAGCTCAGAGACGCAAAGAGGTGTCAAGCCAAGTAAGTGCGATTCGCCGTACACCTCATCGACTATACACACGCTTACTGAATCCGTACTGTCACACGCAGTCGAGGACGCCGAAGCGGCACGCAACCATGTGCAGGCATTGATGCGTAGCCTCGCTCAGCTTTCAAAGTTGGCGTCCCTGACAGATGAGTCTGGCGGCGCTGCAAAGGCGTCGAATGGCAGCGAGTCATTGTCGTCCATGGGTCCACCAACTACGCCCTCGATGACGCGAAGCGCTCAAAGAGCTAGAGCTGCCGCTATGGCCAAGAGCGAGGCTCATCAGAGAACTCCTAGCCATGCGCATGGTCTGGGAGATCTTGCACGGCGCAGGCAAAGCGTGTTGACTCAGCTAGCAGGTCTGCTCCGCCGTAACGCCAGAGTAAGGTACGAGACGGATCCTGGTGAGCTGCTAGATTGGTGAGTGAGTTCGGCCCCTTCCGGACTGCCCTTCAAAAGCTCACCCACTCTGGCTGTTGGCGCATATAGCGTGCTGCCCTGCCTCTCGGACGGCTCTGGCAAGGAAGTGCGCGGGGCGGCCTATCGGACTCTGCGTTGCGCTCTCATCAGACCGCCTTGGGCTCTGATCGCTCGAGCACGTTCCCGAGGTCTCGACATCTTCTTGATGCAGACTTTCATCCGCGATAACAGATTCGAGTACGAGCGGGAACAAGCTCTAAAGCTCGTTCGCGCAATCATCGACGCGGCAGTCTTGGATGACTTGAGTCGCACCCCGGATCAAGACGACATTATGAGTAGTGCCGTCATCAGAGCTCTCGTAGCGGTAGCAGAGCACCACAATGACAAGCTCAGGCATCTGTGTCTCGAAACCCTGACGGAGCTTGGTGCGTCGCCCATTTCAAAGAGAGGCGCTCTCGCCATCCCTGCTTACGCATCCCCTCCTTTGCAGCGCTCCACGACTTGCCGCTGCTGATCAGAGGAGGTGGACTGCGGTCGGTCTTGAATGGGCTCGCGAACGGGCCTCCTGAGTTAGCGCCTGCGCTTGCCCAAGCTGTCTTGCTGCTGGTCGACGTGCCTTCCACCCGCTGCCACTTTGCGCCCGGAAGCGATGTTGAGGTGAGTGCACGAGCATCAGGGCAGTGGCGCGCGAGAACCCACCGGTGACCTCTATCACTTCATAGGTGGGCTTATCAGGCTTCACAGATGCACCCGCCGTCGATGGAGTCGGTCAAAATGAGATGCTGCGCATCACCTCTCAGGTCGTACTGGTCATGCTGAGATCGTGGACCGGTTTGCTCTACCTCTGCAACAAGAAGAGCCACGCTTTGAGGTCTCTTGTATTGGCTCTGCGAGTCAGCCGTAACAGTGTTCGCGAGGCGATATTGGACATGCTCCAACAGGCCTTTTCGGTCGGGCTGAGCAGCAAGAGCGGGCAAAAAGAACACGAGACTAGGCGAAGCACAAGCACCGCCACCGCGCAGCGCTATCCCTTTACCGGTGCTCAGCAGGATCTATCTGAAGAAGGACGTCGACGCCGCTTGCATTTAGTCGACCACTATCTCGCACTGCTTCTCGTCGTCATGATCGATGCAGGTTTGCTTGACGCGGTCGTGCACGTGCTAGAGACGGCTCCGGAGCTCACGAGAAGCGCTTCGATGCTAATGGGTCAGCTTGTGCAGACCGCAGACCGCGTACTGCCTCGCAGCTATGGCGCCGCCGTCCATGCCTTTCCTCACCTCTTCACCATGGTCTCACGCTTTGGAAGCGAGCAAGAACGGCAGCGCGCAATTGGCGCGCTGTCTGCCATTGAGTCGCACGCCAGATCACGAGCTCGTGCGCGCAGTTCACAGGACAGCACATCTGCGCACGGGTTGCCTAGCAGCATCCGACCTCGCAACCGCGCAGATTCTGTGGAAGATGCGCGCCGAAGAGGTGGAGATAATTCAAAGCCGAGACAGATTGTCATTCTCGACGATGCCGAATTTCGAAATAGACTTGTGGATACGCAAGTGCTCAATACCCGCGATCACACACGCTGGAGCTTTGACAAGCTCATGGATCTTTTCGAGGGGCCCCTCATGAATGCTAAGAGGCTCGAAGAGGCGACAAGGAGCATGAAATTCGCTCGACGCATCATAGCCTTTTATCAGCCCTTTTCGCTTCGATTTGCGACCATCCCAAAGACGACTGCCAATCTGCGTTGGATCAGACTGGGTTGCGCACTCTTGACGACCTTATCCTCGTGTCCTGATGGGCTCAAATTTCTGGCAGAGACACGATTCTTGCGAGAGATTCGAGAATGTCTAGAACAGCTGCTCCCTCTTGCACCTGCTGGCCAGGTGATCGGCGCAGGCGAGGCGATTTTCTCGCGCATCCGAATCGTCGAAACACTCACCGGCGGCTACTTTGAGATGCTCGGCGTGCTGACAAAGACGCCTGAAGGCCTTCGCATTCTGGAACAGAATCACCTCTTTACCGCGCTCTACGCTCTCAGCGAGCTCAGAAGCCGCGACGATCTTATGCGCTTGATGTTAGAAAAATTTGACTACTCCATCGAAGGACACGCTCGGATACTGTTCTCAAAGGTCTTGACGTCGACCTACGAGCCAATGCGCCTGTTTGCCACCCATCATTTGGCCTCGCTGATCAAGAAGAGCGTTCTACCGACACATTGGGCGATACGCCTGCTCCTCACTCAACTCTACGACCCTTCTCTTGACGTGCGAGAAGAAGCTGCTCTCATTCTCAAAGACATTTGCAAGTCTACAGCGATGCTCAACATGGTCGTCTCTATGAGCCCCGTACTGGAGCACTTGGGTGACTCGAGCCACGCGTTGCTGCTAATGTTCATGTCGACTTCTGTTGGATTGCGATATCTACTGCAGGGAGGATACATCGAGAGGGAAATGGACGACTGGTTCCATCACCGCAATCAGAGATACGCCGTGCAGCTCGAAGTCTTACTCGCGCGCGCTTTCAGCATTCACCAGGCAGACGACGATCCGAAGCTCCACGAAGAGTTTGACGGTACAGTCCCAACGCACTTCTACGGCGAGCTTGCCAAAACGCACGAGGGCTGCGAAGTTCTTTCCCGCAAGGGTCACTTTGCAGAGTTTGCGCGATTCATCCGCTTGCATGGCAGCGAATTTGAAGATCTGGAGATCATCGCCAAGCTGAAGAGCATTTTGTGGGCGGTCGTGAGTAGCGGGAGCCTCGCGACAGTGACTCAGTCTCGAATGAGCTCGTCTTCCAATCGAAGCAGGCTGACCTCGATCACGTGCTCGCTTGCGTCATGAAGGGCAACATTGGTTCTACAGCTTGCGGACTTCCCTTTTTGGAGAATGAAGACATTATCGCAGTCATCGTCGACATTGCCGAGACGTCTCTGGTGCTCTCGGTGCGTGGGTAAGTATGCGTGTCCTCGCCTGCTCCACTTGCATTCCTCTGACGTGCGTCTTTGTGACAATCAGGACCTGTTTCTTCACTCTAGGCATGATTGCTTCTACAGCTCCAGGAGCCGAGCTGTTGCAGGACTTTGGATGGGACTGTGCCTTCACCACATTTGGCACTCCCATCAGCCTTTGCGTGCCACGCAACCTTGAGGCTTTCGTCACTGTGAGAGGCGCCGAGCCGTTAGTAGCCCTCGCAGCCGATGCTGATACCATCTGCACTGCAACTCAGATCCCACCTTGGCAAGTCAAGACGAGTGCTGATCTCAGGTATTTGGAGCTCAAGAAGCCGGACGGCGGCATTGAAGGCGCAATCATGCTCTGTATCTCAAATTTGGGTAACTCGGTCCAAGCCAACAAAGCTTCGCGCTCGCTTGCAAAGTTGAGAGCGCAGCACCGATTCATGTTCCAAGACCGATCGCTTTTCTGCCGAGCTCTGGAGTTGCTCGAGAGCCATCACTATCGCCAGCCGGTCAGAAAGTTCATCTGGGAGCTTTTCAACGTTCGCCTTGACGAGCATCTTGCACTTGACCTGCGCGACATCCGCAAGCGGCTCGCGGATCGTAGCCGCACTGCTAGCTCGCATCCGCGCTCGACGTCCACACTTCGGCATTTGCGGTCCAGCAGCGATGGAGCTGGAACGAGGCCTGGCGTATCGCTTCACGTAAACGGCGCTGCGCGGACTGCATCTAGACAAGACGTGCTAGAATCGGAAGAAGAGGAGGTCGAGCTGCTCTCCGAGGCCCAAGGCGATCGCCGTGCTTCGATCCTGGACGACGAGGGAGACATGACAGCAGATGAAGACGAATTGAACAGTCAAGCCTCCATCAGCGTCATGGCAGAGGGAGAAGACGTTGGCGACGACGCTCTGCTCGATGAGGGCATACTCCGGGATCTGGATTTAGGTCCACAGGCAAAGTCACGCGCCAAGTTGTACGAACCTCCAACGCAAAGACTGCTGCCGCATCATCGCCTTGTGGGCGGCTTCGACACCGCAGACGAGGTGGCCGACAGTTTCCAGCCCTCCGGCCTGCTCGGGCCCAGAACCTCGGCGTCGCGGACATGAGGCGTGATACTGCGCTCACATCCAATGCCGACGCGTCCACGTCGTGGTCAAGGTTCGAGGGGTGAATTGCATTGGAGCATTTTCGGCGTGTGGGAGTGCGAAACGTCTATGTCGGGTCAAAGTGGTGATGTAGGGAGGGAAGTGTGGGTCTCTGCGTCACTGCTAGATTCGCCTGGCAGCAGTGTCGACGACAAATAAACCTCCATGTGTCTTCTTCGCACCGGCAAGTAATGCCTGCCTATCCAAAAGGTCTACTTTCTGCTCTTCCTCAGCGGTCGGCGCGCTCATGTCTACCGCCGAGCGATGCTTGGGGCCCACTTTGCCATCAGGCAACTCCAGACTTGCAATGTCCTCTGGCAGTTCGACATGCCTCACAGAAGAGACGAGGTCCACGAGCGTCTGCAATTCTTCCTTTAGTCGTTGCTGCACCTCAGGAGAAGAGGGGTATCTCAAAGCCGCCAGCTCGTGCAGCTTTTCCAGGTGTGCCGATGTGAGGGACGTGCCAGCCTTTTGTGCTTCTTCGATGAGGTCCGCAACGCGCCAGGTAGGTGCCACGGGTATGCACAAATCATCCACCACAATCTTTTGAGAGGCTGGCCCGCCAGAAACGCGATCGCTGTTCGGGCGACGCGTCGAAGTGCTGAAGGACCGCGCTCCCATCTGCGAACCGATCGGCTGCGGATGAAACATTGTCGACCGCGTGTAAGCTTGGACTCCACGACGGCAGCGTCTGCGCCTGAGACGCACCTCGGATCAAGCACGCACCGTATGCAAGTCGGACCCACTGTTAGCCGACGGCGACAGCGACGACGCTGGCCCATCCAAAGTCGTGCTGCCACTCTGGAGCTGGGTAGCCATGAGCGCACGGAACCTAGAGCCTGGTCTGTCCAGCTGGTTGAAAGGACCGGACTCGACGACGCGTCCTCCGTCCAGCACAAGAATTGTGCCTGCAGACTTGATGGTGCTTAGCCTATGCGCGACGATCCAGACCGTGATTTCGCCTTGCGCAATGATGGACTCGATGGCTCGGTTGACGAGATACTCGGAAGCGGAATCCAGCGCAGATGTCGCTTCGTCCATCAGCAGGATGCTAGGTTTGCGGATCAGTGCGCGCGCAATGGCTATTCGTTGTCGTTGTCCTCCGCTGAGTTGGCGTGGCCCAATGTGCGTGTCCAAGCCTTGTGGTAGCGAAGCGATAAAGTCCGTGCAATTCGCCAGGCGTGCCGCTTCCTCAATTCGTTCTCTGCTGGCATTTGGAGTACCGTACGAGATGTTTTCGGCAATGGTGCCTTCAAAGATGGTTGGCTCTTGCGATACAGTGCCGATCAGAGAACGCAGACTTTGCGGATCGACGTCTCGGATATCCTTGCCTCCGATCGTGATGCTTCCCGAGTCGGGATCGTAGTATCTGAGCAGCAGAGCGTGCACGCTCGATTTGCCGACCCCGGACCCTCCAACCAGAGCGACTGATTCACCAGGTCGAATGGTCAGCGAGACGCCGTTGAGGATGCTTTGTTGAGGTCTCGAAGGGTACGCAAAGTGCACGTCCTCAAAGGCAATGGCTCCTCGAGCAGGCAGCGTCTTCTCCCCTTCTTCGAGCCTGATCTGTTCGGGCACGCGATCCACGAGCTGGAAAACTCTAGCACCTGCTCCGACACCGCGCATAAGAGACGCGAAAAAGTGGGTCAAGCTGGCGAGACCGCCTCCTAAATAGGCAGTGTACATCAGCAAGCTGGTCAGATCTCCAACAGTGATTTGTCCCCTCGCCACGAGAGAACCGCCCACTGTGAGGAGCGTGAGGATGGCGCAATTTCCAACGAGACCCGTGCCTCCATAGAAGATGCCCGAGGCGTAGGCTTCCTTGGTCTCGAGCGCAACAATTTCGCGCACTTTCTTGGCAAAGCGCTGGGTCTCCTCGACTTGCGTGCCAAATGCAGTCACCGTTCGGAAAGCGGGTCCCACCAATCTCTCTTCTGCCACCTTGGTCATGCCTCCTACAGCTTCCTGCGTCTTGTTCGTCAAGTCTCGCAGATAGCGGCCGTAAAAGACTGCTCCGATTGCAGCTGGCGGTACCACGGCCAGCATGAGTAAGGTGAGCTTGGTAGAGATCCAGAACATGGCCGTGCCTGCAAAGATGACCGTCACACCGGCTCGCAAGCCGTCTCCGATGTCAGACGTGATCGCATCGCCTGCCAGGATGTTGATGTGAGCGTGTGCAACGGTGGTCTGGCAGTCACTCGCAGCTCACCAAGAATCGTAGTGTCGACATTAAGCCTGCTCACCACGTCTCCCGAGCTTCGATCAGCCCACTCGACCTCTTGCCGGAGCGCTGTAGCGTAGGCCTTTTCGCGCATGTTCTGCACGATTCTGACACCAGCCAGCTCCAGCATGATGTTGCTGCCCGCTTTTGCGATCGCGCCAACGGTAAAGATTACGAGAAGTAGCGCAGCGACGCTAGAGAAGCTGAGACCGAGGAGTGAAGATTCACCATTGGTGAAGAAATCGATAACCTTGCCGATGGCGAAGGGCACAGATAGCGATACAGCGCTGCTGATGACCAGAAGAGCCAAGGCGAGGACAATTCGGCTCTTTTCGGATGCTGCCAGCGAGAATAATCTCCGAATATCGGGAAAGGTGGGCGGGGGCGTATTATCCGCACCTTGACTTGTTCCTGCTCCTTTGGCCGCTGATTGAGAAGCAGCTGCCAGCAATCGATCCTTGGCTTGCTTGAAGATTCGAACAGGTAAGGACAGTTTTGGAGTTTCTCCAGTGCTAGACGTCTGCGATGCTCTTGCTTGTACTTCGATGCTCGCCTTGGGCTCTGAGAATGTGGAAGGGCTTTTGGGTGGTGGAGGGGAAGCAGACGTGTTCTGTGGGGCAGAAGTTGCTGCTGCGTCTGAGCGATGTCTGACGCCTAGTGCGGCGAGTATCGGCGAGCGAGGCGCTCCACGTCTGCTGGTGTTACTCGGACTGAGGGAGCACAGAGGACTGCTAGAAGCGCGTCTTTGCGCACTCGAATCGCGTGGGTCTATGCGCCGGGCTAGTGTAGAGCTACAGGAAGCGTCAGTGGAGTACGGGGAGCGCGAGTGACGACCGCATTGTGACTGCGACTTCCAAACTGGGCTGATCGCAGCAGCAACGCCGGAGCAAGAGACAGCACCGGCATTCCTCGAGGAGCAGATGCTCGAGCTGAGGGACGCAGCCAAGCCGGTACCCCGAGCTGTGCTGAGCCACAGCATCTTGGGGGCTGGTCAGGAAGACTATCAAAGCACCGAAGTTTGCGTGGACGAGAGCGCACCGCTGCTGGGACTGGTGGTGTGATGGAACCTTTCTCTCCGAGTTTGTGCGCGGGCTGACCTTCACGATCACGAGTTGGTCTCCCGAATCGGATCCAGCAGGGTACGTGATGATGAGAAGCGCGCGTGCGTGCTGACGCCATGCATGCGCTCAATTTGAATCGATCTTCTCGACGCAGGGTTTTCGAAGAACACAATACAATTTGACTCGGTCACGTACTCATATCACTACTGTTACAAGACTTTAATAAAAAATGTAAATCACATCTTTCTTCTCTTTCCCCGTACCGCCGGCATTTGAGGGTGAAATCCTGAGGCTAGCAGACAGCCCATTCTTGATTCAGAAGCGCACCCTGCTAGTACGACGCAATGCTCAATCATATGTCTGGAATCTTGAATGATCTCCCGGGTGCCATCACAACATGATTCAGAGAGCGAGAGCGCGCGAGAGAACCAAGACGCAGGTTCGATTCGTGGCACTTTCGATCGCGAAGTGGAGAAGGTTGAAGATACGATTCGTGATTGTAAAGGTGAATGGTAATGCGAGGTGCATGTCTAGTGTTGCCTAGTGCCCTGCCCATGTGCAAGCGCTCAAATGTGGTCGATGATGGCGCTCTTGTCCAAAATTTTGCCATTGACGCTCTCCAAACCTTCCCCTTCGTAGCTGACCAGAGGGCTAATCTCGATATCAGCTGCGTCGTTGATCTTTGCCCCAGCGCTTTCCAACCATCGCCTCTGTTCCGCCAGCAAATCTCTTCGACTTGTCTGCGGGTCGTCCACGCCAGTATTGGGCGCGTTCTTCAGCGGCGAAAATTCGGACCTTCTGGCGACTTCGTGGACGGCGAGGTCCTTGATGAAGGGAAAGACGTCAAAGATGAACAATTCCAACTTCATCCCGTTTGGCTTGCTCGGCTTGACAGCTTCTCCGCTCGCAAGATCGATGGTCGGGATTTTCTTGCGCGCAATGTGGAAAGCCATCTCCGACTCGAAGGCTGGAACCTCTTTGGCCAAGAAGTCGGTGGTGTAAAAGTGATTGACAATGTTTGCAGCTCTGAAACTCAACTGACCATCCTCATCGCGCGCTTCTGACAGCTCCTTTGGGATTTCGCTGTACTCGATGACGCCCCACTTGCCGTTGCGCTGGGCTACAACACCGACGCTCTCTGCTGGATCCGTCTTGACCACTGTCTTAACGCCCGCACAGACGCCGCGCTCGATGCACAGACCCACAAAGGTAGGGTCGCCCACCTTGACGAGGCAATTATCCACACCGAATGCGTGCAGGTACTTCACGCCCCGCGATTGAAGCGTGCTAATCACTGTTTCTCCATCCGCAGCCCCACCAGCGCCTTTCAGTGGCGCTCGAAGTGCAGTGTATATGCCACCATTACCGTCGGGTGCTGTTGCAATCTCTGAAGGACTAGCCAGCATGACCTTTCCTTCCATCGTCAGGCATGGCAGTGTACCTAGTGGGTGCACAGATGAGGGAGAGCAGTCAGCGGGCGAGGTCACGGAGAGCACGACCACCACATGTTGTGCTACAGCACTCACCCTGTTCGAAGAAGATGACGTCTTCTGCCTTTAAACCAAAGTACTCATTCTGCTGGAAAAACTCGATAGTAGGCTGGCGCGTCGGACCGCTGGTCATGATGAACCACGGAATCCTCGCCTCCTTCCCAGCGAGCTCTTCCAGCTTTCGGATCCTCTCTGCTTGAAGCTGAAAGAGGCTTTTGCGTGATGGCAAGCCGATGTTGTAGCATCCCTTCGGTGCCGAGCTTCCAAGTCTCGTACCTTGACCGCCAGCCAGCAGAAGGACGCCAACTTGACCCGCCGCGATAGCCTCGAGTCCACGTCTGCGGTACTTGCTCGCCTCTGAAGCACCCGAACCAGATCCTGCAGATGAGAAAGTGCTGCTGGCGGGCGGAGCAGCGAGTGAAGTGCGCTGTTGAGCCAGCGCCGCAGCTTCCGCTTCCCCCTCCAAAGCCTTCTTGTAGACTGCATTCACGCGTTTGACATCCAAAGCTTCGAGCTGCGCTTGAAACTTGCTTCGCTCTTCTGCATCAAGCTTGGACCAAAAGGCAAAGACGTGATCTTGTCCCGCAGCGTCGAAGCGCTGCTTGAGCTCGGATGGGATTTCGGCGCTGGCCATGGTGAGGGTGTATGCTGGCGTAATTGGAGTGATGCGTTCGTATGCGTTGCGCCAGTACTTGCGAAGAAAAGGTGCGCGCTTCGAGTGAGCGTAGCCTGATGCGACGAGAGCAAGATGTTGTTGCAGTGAAGGGTACACGGAGGCGAGAAGACGAAGACTTGCTCTGCGTATTCACGATTCAGGGGCAGGTAGGTATTGCATGAAAGCGATTCATCTGCCAAGCACGCCGATGAGAGCTTTGCCGCGGTGTTGTCTGCGCATGATGGCTTGGTGTTGCTGCTGATGTTCGCGCGCGTCCGTGCGCATCTCGAATTTGAGCCTGCGTCCGTGCGCCTGTGCACGCGCAGGAGCGCGCCTGAGCGGTTGCTTGCCACGATCGATCATGCGGCCATACGCGCGACACCACTCGTGATCATTCGCGATTCAAATCCATCAGTAATTCACGACTTGGGACTTCGCAGGTTTGAGCTCCATCGTCCTGCTGCTGCTTGAGCAAATCCACCCGTTCATAACTTTGGCCTTGGCTGATCGGCTTCGGCTATGTCCCGGATCACGTCGTCAGCTTGCGCTTCACGATCGAAAGGGGCTGGAGTCCAGCTAGAGAGAACGCAGACATCACCTCGCCATCGCACCACATCACCTTTGGTATGCCACACTAGGATCCACTACAAGCATACTGGTATGTAGATTCCGCTCGGCGAGCCACACCGAGTCGCAGCGTCGTCGCCTGGGAGGCACAAGCATGATTTACGATGACATCCACGGGGAGCAGCACGCATGTCCTCTTCTTCCGACTCGTCAAGCTTCTCCAGCACCGCCTGCCCAATCCCAAAGCCACTCCTGCAAATCGAAGCTGACGGCTTTGCAGAGGCGCAAGACGTGTTCGTGCGTGACGTTGCATCTGAGCTGGACGTTGGGGGCTAGAACAGCGCTGGAGCTGCTGAAACGTGTCAAGAATCTTTGAGTGACTAGGCGATTGATCTAACCATGCGGCGAATCATGAGCTCGTGCGGCGAACGCGGAGAGCTGCACCGTCCCACTCACCTGCTTGAACACGTCGGAGCTCCGACTGAGCACCTCTGCTTGCTGCGCCGCCGAGGGACCGCCAACCCTGTCGCTGTCTTGCAACAGAGCAGTGTCTTCCTTCGATTCGATGAGCAGTGCTTGCAAGATGGCCAAAAGGCGCTCGACAGGAAATGGTTTCGGGCCCAAAAGAGCTTGAGAATTCTGCAGCATCCACGTCGCGAGAGATTGTAATGAGTCTCTGAGCTTGTCGTTCTCCTCCAACGCGACTCACCAAGGTCTCTTTTCGTCCCTCATCAGCGGTAGCCTTCTTCTTTGGTTTTCTGCGAAACGCTCCGCCTTTCTTTCTTCGAAGCTTGACTTGCGCCTCGGCCCTTTCTGCAGCGGGCAATAGGGCATGCTCGTCCCTCAAAAAGTACCTCATGTCCAGTCGAGCTGGATTGAAAGACGCTAGAAAAGCAGCGATGATAATGTACGTCTCTAAGCGCGCAAGGGACGCGGATTCCATCGAGGTGCCAGAGGATCTTTTCGCCTGTGAGCCTCGCTGCGCGGTCGTACGAGCGGCGCTGCGTTCGTTTCCTGCGACAGCGGCTTCCGACCGTTCTCTCGCTTGGGCGACGGCCCATCGAACCCATGCCTGTGGCCATACTAGGCGGGGTAGCACGCGCAACAAAGCGTCTCTGAAGAGCGGCGCAGATCGCGCGAGTAAAGCTGGCAAAGCAGTGGAGGTCACTATTGAGAGATGTTATGTGAGCGAGATCTGCGGCGAGGATTCGACTTGCAGCTCCGCCTCACCTTCGCCTGTCTGGACGGGCACCACGAAAGGATGCCAGATAGCAGCTACGATCATCCGCATCTCTTCTTCGTCTACGACGTCGGCAGACAGCGTGTCGTACGCAAGGCCAATATATACTTCGTGGAGTGCACGAAGACCTGACAACTGGGCAGGCGTACTGCTGATGCCGTTCACCAGTTGATCGGCATCTTTGCGAAGTAGCTGAAGGGCGTCTGCACATGCCATTCCGACCAAGCAAAGGATCAGCGACTGCAACGAGACAGGATCGATCGCGGTTCCACGCACCTAGCTTGTGAAGAGCAGACATGCGCAGCTGAAGTGGCTGGCCTGAGCCCAGGCTTGGCGCGTTTCCCTTGACTGTTCGAAAGTGTCGAATGGATAAGGTGGAGATGGTCACCACGCAAAGCCTGCCTTGGAGCCCCAGCTGACGGCAGACAAGCGATATTTGAGCAGCCTCAGTAGCCAACTATAGCCTGGAAGCAGCCTTTATCAGATCCTTCTCACCAATTCTGCGAGCCTCCAAAATGCGTCGCTGAGCGCTTCATCCCACACGTCCCTCATCCTTTCCGCCCCTTTCACGACTATGACTGTCTTGCGCTCCCATTCGTGCGACAGAGCACGTGCGAGCCCATTCAAAGCCAAGTCGAGGTTGTCGAAGTGTGCCTTGGGTCTAGATGAGCTCGCACCTCCCAGGTCCGCGACGAGTCTTTCAAAGACTGAAGAGACGCTGCACACTTGAAGCGGGTCGATCTTGCACGAAGTGACGGATGTGCGCTCGAAGAGCGAGGCGATGAGAGCATCGGCTCGTGCTGCACTGCTGGCGTGAATGTGTACGGCTGGCGGTACAGGGCTGCCGGGCTGGATCGGCGCCTCACAGTCAGCGTGAATGCGTGTGCCGCGAGACTAGCCTTTACTCACATCGCCGAAGAAATCCAGCAAGGTGCGGATCACCGTTCCGTGTCCTGGCCAATGCGCCGTCAATTCGGCCATAGTAGACTCCGACATGGCTCAACACCGCTGCTCGCCTGTGCCCTCAAGCCCAGCTTCGTCGCGAGAGGCGAGGAGAAGAGGTGATGAATGCATGGGAACCAAGCGATATCCAAGGACGGCAACGTCAGCGACGGATCTCTCCAACGTGCGACTGAGCGGCGAAGTCACCGTCACGCGAGTACCTGCTGCATATACCGGTATATATGCAGGCATGGCCGTGCGCGGCGCACATGCCGCCGTGGCTTTGGTTGGGGTTCGCAATCGTGAACATAGCACAGGTTGCATCTGCGGGACGTGCAGCAGCAACACTCACGACTCGCGACTCCGCAACGCGACGCGTCCAACACTTTCTCGATCAACCACATCCCCTCCCAGCAGCATTCACACAATGCACGGACGAAGTTCATTGGTGGCATCATCCAAATCTTGCACCAAGCATCCCTCACATCCAGTCGAGTGTCAATCGAGATTCATCAGCCATCTCTCTCTCCACAGCCGCTCTCACATTCACGCGTCCATCACCTTAAAGCGGACCTGCCATGCCACCTAAGCGTACGTCGACCAGCGCTGCCGGAGGCAGCATCGGTGTCAAGCGCGGTAGACCTCCGGGAAGCAAGAACCGACCGAAGGTATCGGCAGATGGAGGTGACGCGAGCGTGTCAGCCGTCAGCGCTCGAGGAGGTAGAGGTCGAGGTAGAGGGAGGGTTGGTAGCAGCGTTGGAAGCAGCGGCCGAGGTCGAGGCGGTGGCCGACCACCAGTACGCAGGAGCGCCGCAGACGCCAGTGTAAGGAGCTCTTCGACGGCCGCCGCCACGAAGCGTCGTCGGCAGAATTTGGCTTCTGCAGTGCTTGATGAAGCGGACGATAGTGGAGGTGGCACACAAGAGGAAGATTCGGACGGGGATGCGGAAGAGGATTCGGGTAGCGATGCTGAAGATCCCGGTAGAGGGTCTGACTCTGGTTCCGAAGAGGAAGCGGAAGATGACGATGAGGAGGAGGAAGAAGATGAGGAAAGCAGCGAAGAGGAGGAGAATGGATCAGAGGTGGACGATGGCAGAGCGAGGGAGGCCGGCACAGCCAGGCGCTTGCCTAGCGAAAAGGTTCGATTAAGGCGGTGGAGGAGGGTCGGGAACGACGAGAGGGACGCCGTCACGAGTGAAGCTGGTGCTATCTGGAGAGTGGCCAGGTGAGTTGGAATCAGTAGCTCCGAGCCTCGCGCGGCGACTCGTCTCACCCAATGCTCTCGTTTGGCAGACCCATTATCGCTTCTCTACCAACAGGACAACGTGACGCAGTGACGCAAGCCCTCACTCGCGCGCTCAGCCGCACTGAAGAAGCACTTCAAAAGACTCTGGTACCGCCCACAGCTCCATTGCCTCAGGGCGTTATATCTACGACTCCTGCAGGAGGCGGCTCGTTGCAGGCGTGGCGTAACGAGATGAGCAGGTACGACGATATCACTGATCTGGCTGCTGCTAGTGGAGATGCTCTAGATGTGGAGCAAACGCTGGGAGCAGAAAGGCATGGAGATGTGGTGAGTAGCAATGCGCTCGGCAAGCTACGCGGATTGATCCGCTCATAGATTGCACACACGCACCCAGGCAACGCTCGAATCTTTGCTGTTGCCAGAGGCAGTCGAGACCGTGGCGCTCACGCGAGCCTTGGACGCGCAAACAGCAGAGCTCCAAAGTGCCTTGCCTCGTTTGAAGCGTCTTAAAGATCGGGCGCGCGAAAGGCCAACAGATAGCGATGGTCGAGAACCTCGTGATTCAGCTCTGAATCTACCACGTATTCCATCTGGCGCAGCCACTGCCATGTCCGCTGCACAAGATCGACTCATCGTCAACCAGCTTGACGGGCTACTCTCTTGACGCATGTACTTGCCCGGCTCTAGTGTACTAGTACCTCACAGACACATTCCATCCGGGACGAGAATCCGATGACAGCAACAACAATCTCGATCTCATCTCTGCCCTCTCCGACTGTGCACATGTCCGCAATACGAGTCATTGGATTGAGAAACGCCACCATGAGCGTTGTCGACGAGCGGGACCGTAAAGATGAAGTTCGTGTCGATACAGGTGACGGGAAAAGTTGACTAGCCAGAACTTGGCAGCGGACGAGCCGCTCATTGCATGTAGACTTGCTGTTGTGGTTGTTGGACCTGTCGTTGCGCGCCCTCGTGGGCAGAAGGTAAGGGTTGGAAGGTCAGCGAGACTCCTGAAGGCAATCACCTTACAACTGCAACTCACCTGCGTCCACTGTCCATTTTGGGGCTGCATTTGCCCCGGTTGACCCTGCTGAAGGTAATTTTGTTGAGCTTGTTGAGGAGCGCCACCCTGTCCCTGCACTGCCAAGCTCGTAGTGAAGTAAGAGTGCCTCAGAGCTTCGTCGGCAGAGATGCGTTGCGTCGGGTCGAATTTGAGAAGCTTGTCCAGCAGGTCAATGGCTGCCGTGGGCGTGGTGCATACCAGGGTCAGAGCTAGACATCGCCTCTTCGCGACACGCGAGATACTTACCGAGGGGATGCGCTTTGGGAAAGAGCTGCTGAAAAGGCACTCGAGGAGTGCGTGGGAGGGGGCGCACCTGGATTTCAGGCTTTGTATGCGAATTTGATCTTTGCGCGTCAGCGTCCGATCACATGAGCTGCCCTCCGCGCGATTCACTCACCGAATCGTTTTGCAGCCTCTTCATGGTGATCTCGTCCGGCGTGCCCAAGATTCTCAAAATCTGATTCAGCTGGTCGCTGTTGTCTCTACCTCTAAACAGCGGCACTCCAGAGATCATTTCCGCCATGATGCATCCCGCGCTCCATACATCGATGGATGTGCTGTACGTTCGCGAGCCCAGCAGAACGTCTGGAGCCCTGTACCATAGCGTAACCACCTCGTTGCTGAACGTGTTGACCGGAATACCGAATGCTCTGGCGAGGCCGAAATCTGCCAACTTGAGCTCGCCCTGAGGTTACGTTGGGTGTGATTTGAGCTGAGTAATTTTTCCCACCGCTCATGGTCAGACACTCACGCGCTTGTTGATGAGCAAGTTCTGAGGCTTGAGGTCTCGGTGGAGCACCCTATTTTCGTGGCAGAATGCGGTGCCCTTGAGCAATTGGAACATGAAACTCCTTACAGTTGTAGGATCCAACGCTCCCCTCTCTCCATGAATGTCCATATACTTTTTGAGATCCTGCTCCATAAATTCGAAGACGAGCATCAATTTGCTCTCTGTATGGATCACGTCGTGCAACCTGACAATGTTGGTGTGACGCAGCTCCTTCATCAGAGAGATTTCGCGAATCGCTGTAGAGGGCGTGCCTTCTTCCGCGTCCAGGTGAATCTCCTTCAGAGCTACGGTCTCACCCGTCGTGCGTGACCTTCCTTTGAACACCGTAGCATATGTGCCCTCTCCCAGCTTCTCCAATTGCACGTAGTTCGACATGATGCTGATGCAGTGACTGGATGAGGCGGTGCCCTTTTGGGTGCACGCGAGGCTGGGTCTGTGCACGGCTTGAGCGTGCTCTGCAAGACTCGCAAAGAAGAGAGGGTCTGAGAGCTAGAAGGCCGAAAGAACCAGACGAGGCGGCGAAGTGAAAGCCTGCGAGGTGTCGGGAGAGGTGAAGGGCAAAAGGTGAGGGCGCACGCGGCGCGGTTGGCTCTCTCCACCAGCTTGATCATTGAGCATCACACAAAGCTGAGCATGCCGCACGAAACACGCGTCCCATCGAAGCGCATCACATATCTCCCTCCACCTCTGCCCCTTGAGAATGCCCACAGCAGTCCTCATTCACGCAAGCGCCCGACCGCCTCTGTCCCTCACACAAGACGACCCTTTTCACCCTTTATTGCAACGAACGCTGCATCGCTGCTGGCGTTGCTGCTGCTCATCTGGATGCAGACCGCGCGTTGTGGGATGGCCGCTCACGGTTGATGCATGAGCCACCCTTGCTGTTTTCAGCTGCAAGGGACACTACCCGGGCCCGCCATGCGCGCGCATGCTCCACTCCTCGTGACTCAAGCAAACGTTCACCCGCCCCGCTGCGCGAGTCAGAGGGATGCGCGCGACGCGTCTGCTGCATCTGCTGCATCTGTGTTGCGCGCGCGGGCCAGCCACCCATGATTTGAAATAGAGGTTAAAGATGACCCACGCGGTTCAATTCATGATTTATGCCGTCCCCTTCGCTTCACTTGACCGCGGGATGAAAACAAAATTAAGGATGTAAATCAACAATCTCAAATTCAACGCAACACTAAGGAACCTTCAGGATTCTTCGAGGCAAAAGGAGTTCCCCATTTGAATCTTGAATACCTATTGTATATACCTGTTGGAGTGACAACAATCAAAGAGCGCCAAAACCTTTGGCCTTGAATCCGAAGGTCTCCACTTTCCGCACTAAGCAAACTTTCCACGTCTCCTCGCGAAGCCGCTTTTCATCATTGAGTGTAAGTTCAGGGTCTCCGTCCACTGCACGTTGGTCGTCACTCCTGCTTTTCCTTAGCCAAGCTTGTCATCTGATTGCGTCTTTATCTTGCTATCCCAAACTGACTTCTATCATTCGCGACACTGGACGATCACGTGCAACCATGATCGGCGCACCAGCAGGTCTGCGGATGATGACATGTTTGGGTCCACCGAGCTACCTAGGACGAGCGGCCGGATCTGCCATCACAGCGATACGAGGCAATCCTCTACCAGCAGCCTCAAGTGCAATCTCCCGGGGTGCTTACCACTCATCCACAGCGAATGGTCCTGGACAGAGAAACCTTGCACTCGCCTCGCGATCGGTGCGGTGCTCAGGTCAGCGATCGGCCGAGTCCATCAGGCAGCAAGTGCTCCGCTCGGCACAGAGTAGTCTTCACACCAATGCTCATCATTTTCACACCTCTTGCAACATCTCGCTGCAACGCAGCACTTCCAAATGCGCTCAAAAGGACGACTCAGCAAGCTCTAGCGCTCGAGCAGGCAGACAGCCAGGGAGTGGGGACACTTCGACTGTCGATGCACGGCCACAAGAGGCGGCTTCTCCAAGCGCTGCAGTAACTCACGATGCGGCCTCTACAGCACAGAGCAGAAGCAAGATGGACTCGACCTCGACTCCGGCATCAAGCTCTCCCGCTCCAGCACTCTCCGAGGACATTCTGACACTTCCAAACGTTCTCACGATCTTGCGATTAGCTTCCACTCCCTTACTGGGTTATCTCGTCGTTCAGGGTCACATGGAGCATGCGTGCGTGCTGCTGTTCGTATCTGGCCTGACGGACGTGCTGGATGGCTGGATAGCAAGGGCAAGAGGAAGCTATACAGTCTTTGGAAGCATTGCTGATCCTGCTGCGGACAAGGCGCTCATGACCGTCATGGTGTTGGCTCTAGCGTACCGCGGTCTATTACCTGGTGTGTATTTCTTATCGCCAAAGACGTAGCTGCGGCATTTCCGCTGACCCGCAGGCCTCGCTCTCGCGTTGCAGCTTCTCTCGTCGCATTGATTCTAGGTCGAGACATTGCGCTGGTCATCAGCGCTTTCTTTGTCCGGTACAGAACGCTTCCAGAACCAAAGACTTTTTCGCGCTACTTCAATCCTCGCTTGCCCTCCGCCACAGTCACACCGACGCAACTTTCAAAGTACAACACCTTTCTTCAGCTATTACTGGTGGGCGGGGCGACGCTCTTGCCCATCACTCCCGAGTGGTTTCAAGAAGCCTCGCAGACGCCTTGGAACATGTACATGGCGCTCGTCGCCATCACCACGGTATGGAGCGGCTTGGGCTACTTGGGAGGCGGTGGATCTGCTAAATTTCTTGGCAACAAGGCGAGGGAAGTCGCTGCTAAGCGGTTCAAGGGCAGCAAGCAGGATAAGTCGTGAGGCTGGTGCTATGCATGACATTCCAAGTTCGCATGACATCTCGTGCTGTATGGGACGCAGTCATTGTCGACGAAATCTGCTCGCTGATCGCCAGAGCTTCCAGTGGAGGCCGACCGCGCTTAAGCGAAGAGCTCACGAGGGTGCGTGCAGACCGAGAGGGCGCGGCGTTGAGCCTTGGTCAGGAACGTCAAGCCAACTTGGTACGAAGCATTGGTCCAGCCAAAGCCCTCTTTTGGCCAGTACTCCCACTGGGTTCCCTGATTGCCATATTCGGCCTCGACGAGGTGGGAGAGGTTAACGGCGTCAAACTTCTCCGGAATCATCTTGAAATCGACAAAGGAGACGGTGAGCAGGTAGAGCCAGCGGTACGCCAATCGGCGACTGTCCTCGACGTAGTTGTAGCGCTCTAGACCGATCCAGGCTAGCATTTGATGGGGTGGCCAGGCGAAGGGATAGTCCCATTGACGGTTGGGCCTGTCCAGCGAGATGGGTCCTCGAGAGTCTTCCGTGCCAGGGACCAATCCTCCTACTTCTTCAAATTTGCGCAATGAATTCTTCATCATCTTGGCTGCTTGGTCCTCGCTGGCCATACCTGCCCACATGGCCCAGAAACTCGTCACACTTTCATAGAAGGCTTGTCTCTGCGTGCTGGTGTCGTAGTCAAAGTATAAACTCTTTCCCTCGTTCCACAAGTACTTGTCCACCTGCTGCTTTCTGTATGCAGCGCGTGCAAACCACTCTGCGCTGGTCTGGGGCGCCGAATGGCTGTGCGACGGCTCGTCGGGCTGCTTGTCGGCGTAATTGGGTGGGAGCGGTGCCCAGAGTGTAAAGTCATCCTCGAGCTCCAGCTTGTCGTCAAAGACCTCGCGAATGGCAGTGGCAATGTCCACCTCGTACTGCAATAGGCATCAACGTCAGCTCAAGTTAGCACGGCCTTAGGTCGGTGAACTCACCTTGTACAATAGAGAATTCAGGTCAATGGTCGCAAGACTGGCGCAACGCTTCTCGAAGCGGTAAGATGTATCGTGACCGCTTTCGCGAACTCCACGGTCGTGCATGAAGTATTCATCAAGCGCTGGCTCGTGTACTTCTCCGTGATTGTACTTGTGGGTGAATCTGATGAAAGCATTTTTGCCGTTAGTGCCCTTCAGCAATTTGGATGACATTTTTTGCGACTCACTCGTTCACACTACAGCCGTACTTTTCTGCGTACGGACGCAGCACATGGGTAAAGTGACTAGCTTCCGTCTCGGGCGGCACACCAAGACCTTCTGGTCGGTATCGACTCAAGCCGGTCACGGGGTCATAGCGAGGTTCCTTCATCCAAACGGTGTGGTACTCCTTGATGGCCGATTGCATCGCCCTCTTGAGCCACGCTTTGTTGTCCGCATCTTCGTCGGGGTTGAGTCGGCTGTATACCTGCAGAGCCATGTCGGTGAGGAAGGGCGGCTGAGACCGCATCAAGTAGTAGCTCCTATTCCCGTTGAGAACCTTGCCGTAGTGGCGAATGTTGAACATGAAATGCTCGATGATGCCTCGAGTCATGTCGACCCATCCATCGACGACCAGGCCGAGCGAGATGAAATACTGCGAGATGGGCTGGGATTAGCTGATGTCTCAGCGCTTTCCTATGGTCACACGCGAAACGTACCGAATCCCAATTGTACAGCTCATTGAAACGAGCGCCTGGCACAATGAAGGGTATGCCTCGCAGCTCCTCTTTTCCCCGATCATTCGTCTCCTTGCGCATGGCCAGGGCCAGCAAGCCGGGGCTCTCATTCAGGCTGCGCGTGTACTCCGAAGTGATGTTCTTCGGCAGCACTTGCACTTCGAGTCCGAGATTGGGCCGCTCCCGTGCCAGGGTGCGATAGTAATCTATCATCTCCGTCTCCGCAGCTGGCACGTAGATGCGAGGGTTGCGGCTTGCGCTACGATTTTTGGGATCCGAGAGGATACGTTCCAGTCCATCTCCATCGATGCGTCGAGTCAGATTGTGCCAAAAGGTTTGGCTGATCATGCGGCTCAGACGATCCACTGCATTCTCGGTCAGGCGCGACTCGTCCAGCACGATGCGTTTCCTGCCATGCTCTCGCGCCAGGGCAAGCTCCTGCAGCAGGTTGGACAGCATGTAGGTCTAAGGAAGCTGGCACAGTCAGCAGTGCATCGTGCGTGTACTGTGCTCGGTCGGAAGCGACACTTACTCCACGAATGTCAACACCCTTGTAGCCGTTTGACGTAGCTGTGCCGAGCGTGAGCACCTTGGGGCCACTGTCTGTTATGCTGATCTGCAGCGTCGCCGGTCCGCATCAGCGACTGCTGATGCGCCAGCACAGATCGCGCGCTCGTTACTTACTTGGAAATTGCCATCCGTATCTTCTTGTTCAAGCACGAGACGCATCGTTTCCTCGACATCCACAATGAAGCGTCTCTGGCCTTCCTGACTTACGGCATCTGAACGCAAAGGAGATATCATGCAGTCGAGTCAGGGCCGATCGGTGACCTGTAGACTCCAGCACCATCCACTCACCATGGCTAAGCCGACGCTGTCTGATGACTCTGTCATCGTTCATCATCACGGGCCTTCGCTTTTGCTGAGCCTGTTCGAGCAGGCGAGCGTTGCACAACTTGAGCTTCAATAGGCAGGGCTAGACTTCGAACATGCAGCTCACCCAACTTACCATGCTATAAGTGCGATTTACGCCTCCCGTTCTAGTCGTGCCTCGCGCAAACGGTGCTTCGCTTGTAGAGACGGTCTTGCGAAGGTCTGGCATGCCACGCAGATCATCCACGGGAGGTCCCGCATGAGGAAGGTGCTTGTTACCTCCCGCAGGCTCCACCTCGGGACGAAATGTGAGTCCCTGGTTATTTGGCGAGGCGGGCGTGCTGACACCTGGCGAGCGATAATTGCTCCCATCGGGATTGCGTCGAGGAGGCAACTCGAGCTCTTCGTCGGATTCCTCTTCGATGGCACCGTGCGTACTGGATCTCTTGGACCCTACAGATGCGATGCTCGCTTGTCTCATTTTGCGCATCAAACTGGCAGCTTTGGCTCCTAGTCCATCGTGACCATGACTAGATATGCCTCCTTCATCATCATCTTCGTCCTCCTCCTCGACTCGCAGGTCAGCAGTACGAGCTGCAGTTCTGCGCTCCTCAGCCTCGTCCTGATTCTTTGTAAAGGGATTGGATAAGCGTCTAGCGCTCGATGGAGAGATGGGCGAGAGGGGCGTCGAGGGCGCGCCTGCGCGTGAAGCCGCTGGCGAGTCGCTCGACATCTTGAAGCACCTGAGCTTTTGCGAGGAAATGAATAGGGGGCTTCGAAGCGTCGGCACAAAGCGGCAGTCAGACAGCCAAGTCGGGCGTCGTCAGTGCGCGAGATGATGGTAGATAGAGCGCGTACACCCAAAAGTGAGGGATGATTTGCATGAGAGGCTTTCCCTTACTCGCAGACAGGCTTGACGATGATGATGAAAATGCAGCACTCCGTCAAGACTCTACACCTTTTTGACAGCAACCCGCGACCAGCCCAAATCAAAATCACGAGTCACGAAGGTTAATCGTGAATCGAATCACAATCTTGAATCTGAATCACGGAGTGATGCACGCGGCGGCTGTGCAACTTGAGACGCAGGGCGAGTCAGTCGTGGCGCGGCATCTGCTGCTGCTGCTGCTGCTGCTGCGTGGTATTGTACGCATAGCGCCGAGTCGTGAGTGCGTCTGCGTAAGAGAGCAGCGCCGTGCTGCTCGCATGCTCGCGCGAGGCGCACGGACCATGCTGCACGGAGTCTCGGTGCAGCACCAATCAATCCATGCAGCGATCGGCATTCAATTCAGCAGATTCGTGATTGGTGGGTTTGGGCCTGAGACTTGCGACTGTCCTCAAATCTCACGCTGGATCAGTCTGCCAACTCACACCCGTCATGATGTGTGATCGAGCCAGCCAAGCTAGCATCTTCCGCGTGGTTGCTTCACTCGTCCGCTCAGAACACCATTCCCTAGCTATGAGACGAAATGGCGCAAAGGCTCGCTGATCGGAAGCGACATGTATGCGAATAGGAGTATAGCCAAGGCAGCAAGAAATCAAGGTGACAAAGGCAAAAGTAGAGACATGTAATAAGGATCGTGCAGCGTGACGGTCCAGACAATAATGAACGCAGCCGCAGCATAAATATCAGCCTCAAGGCTTCACAGGCATCAATCGCTCAATGCTTGCCTTTGGCCGGAAACATTTCCCAAAGTGTCGCTTCATCAAGCCTGCCCCTGGTGCGTTCGTACCTGTGCCAAGTGTTGATTTGTTCGCCCCACTGTTCCAGCTCGATGATCCTAACACGTCGCTCCATCTTGGTGCTGCCGTATCCCAACAAAGAGCTTCCGCCATTGAAGCACATCCAGATTCCCTTGATACGCCGACAGTCTGCATTCTCGTGCCTGAGTGAGGTCGGAGCCGCATATCAGTCTTAGCACTTTCTCTCGCGATGCCAAGAGCTTTTCGTCAAGACTTACATGTGACCCGAAAGCACGCCGACGACGTCATTTTCGGCACCTTGCCCTTGCAAAGCATCATACAGGCCGCCCTCCTTTTGTGCGCCTGTGAACAGCGAAACAGCGTCAGCAACCGGATCCAAGGCAGTACTAGAGGTGTATTTGACTCACCTCTGATACCGGATGTCTCGCCCTGAGGCTGCCCAATGATCATATCTTGACCCAGCTCATTCTTGTCGACAGGGGAGAAGCTGCAGATAAGGCACGGACATTAGAAGGTAATCGAATACGTAACGCTTGCGAGCCACTCTGGCTCACAATTCCGGCAAAGGGATGTGAACCCAAAGCAACGCAGGAGGTTTTCTACCACCGCTTCCCTCGGCAGAGTGCGCGTCCCAGGTCTTGTCGTCTCGTCTGATGTCGCTGCGCCTGGTTGTGACAAGTCTCGAAGAGTCTTGATCTTGTCTCCGCTTGGCCCAGATACGACCTAGATCTGAGGCGATGGACGCGGCGAGCATGAGCGATCGAAGTTCCAGTCGCCCTATGACTTCTCTACGAGCTCACCTTTGCCACTGTCTGGCTTGTAGGGAACAATATGCTTGACGACCTTCCGGCTCTGATCCAGCAGCCACTGGATCTGATCCTTTCGCACCCAGTCGTATCCTTTCGACGCACTGATGCCGAAGAAGGACCAAGGCAACAGGCTTCCCATTCCCGTCACGGGCGCGTTGACACCGCTGTCGAGAAAGTATAACGAGAACAAATGTGTGGCATCTGGGAGGTCACGCAATTCCATCAGAGTCAGCGTTCTTCATTCAGATGAGGGGTTTTTGTGTCGCCATGACTTACCCGGCGTAGGCGCCCGGAGGTGGATGTAGTAGTTGCCTGCCCCTGTGCCATTGTGGAGATTGGCCGGGCCAGCGCGTGCGAGTGAGTATGGCATGTGACTCAAGAGGAGTTGTAGCTCTCTACGGGTTAGCAAGCCGGTCTGGTCGAGCGCGGAGGCGGGGGAGACCACGTGGATGTCAGAAGCTTGCTGAGAACGAATACGCGGCGCTCTCACCCCTGCTCACTTGAGAATCATGGTTGCCCATGATACTGGTCCACAAGATCTTTCTGTCAATGACGGGCCTGAGATAAGTAGCCAATACGCTTCGCTCATCCCAGGACGTCCCCTGTCCATTGAGCTGATCGCCGCTGAAGACGACAAGGTCTGGCTTTTCTTCGTCCAGCCATTGTCCCATCAAATCCGTCATTGTCTTGGCGTTGCAGGGCGTGGTGTCAGTGCCACGGCATGGTTCAGGCGAGGTGGAAAAGTGCAAATCTGCGATTTGCATGATCTTGAAAATGATTGCGGAGAGGTCAGATGACGCGCGCATATCCTTGGAGGCACGCTATGCCGAACGCACCTTGAACTTTCCATCCTGATGGAAAGTCGGCGCTATCGGGCTTGAAGGATCAGGCTGAGGTCGACGCCTGACAGCCAAGCTGACGCTGACCATCGACATGGAAGGCTTTGCCGGGCTGATCTGCCCAACAATGGTAAAGCCGGGAAAAGCCTCGTTTTGGCCATACTACGAGAATTGGCGATTGCCGTCAGCACCGCTCAGAAGTCAGTACGGGGCTAGCACTTACGACAAGGTCAATCTCAGTGATGGCATCTTGCTGCGTTGACTGCCTCGGTAGCTTTTCCCTTGCAACCTTGCCCAATTCCTTGCTCTTCTCTCGACCGATGATCTCTATCACTTCTGTCTTGCCTTTTCCATCACCAGCAATCATGTGTTTGAATTCGTCGTCGATCTCTTTGAACATGTCATCGATCGTGTGGCCAGGTCTGTTGTGATGCTGACCAGGAGATGCCATTGGAGAATCGTCTTCTTCATCATCTCCCTTGTGTCCGCCGACAGTCTGAAACCATAGATGCACTTGTTCGCCTGTGCCCAGCATTCTGAAGAACGGCGTGCCAAGGTCCTTCTTGGTCTTGTGCCATCCTTGTTCGCGCGTTCCTGGGGCCGGCTGGTTCGCCTTGACTATCTTGACATCTACGACCTTTCTAACGCCTGCTCGACGCGAGCGGCGGTAGAAGATGTAGCGACTCTGTGGCGCAGAGGCGCAGTCTGAGCAACAACCGCACATTGAACGCATACAAGCCACAAACTCACCTCGATGTTTCCAAAAAGCTTGTCAAACACCCCACCGCCCAAAGCGCCTCTTCCCTTTTGCGCGGCCGTGTCAGCGCCCAACGGCCTGTCCACGCGAACCCAGCGACCTAGATTGGCTTCCTTGAGCTGCGAGGAACGGGGCAAACAGGGGCCCAGGCTCAGCAGGCTGCAGCTCTCTACAGTGATGTCCGTGATGGGCGCAGGATTGGGAAGGAGCGGAGCATATGCGTCCAGAGGAAATGAAGGATCCAAGCTTGCATCCAGCGCTTCAGAATCCCAAGCTTCCTGAGCTGTTGCCCCATTCGACGCTTCTCCATTTTGAGTTTGACTGGTGGATTTCTGATCCGGTCTGACGCTGATTTTGTCATGAGCTTGCCACCCAATCTTGTACCCGCTTAGGGGTTGGCGAATGGTATCATGGGAAACCCTGTACAGCACCGTCAATACGAATACAAAGGCGGCCCAGATCAAGACGAAACGAAGTGGTGGGCGTTTGCACCATCTGGACTTGCGCTTGTGCTGAGCATAACGCTCTTGCATGTGATACGTTTGAGGGGGGCGAGGCGGAGAGCCTAGCCTGATACCGCGTACCATCTCGAAAAGCTCACAAAAAGCTGTTTTTCGAAATGTCAGGCGATGTCAAGGGAAGCGCTCTGTTTGCTGGAGATGACTGCCCTCGACGGGGGATGGTGGTCGACCGCAAACGACGAGACCACCTCCAGCCAGAGCAGGTCTTCTGCCAGAGGGCCGGGGTCAGAACGAATGCGCCGCCCGGAAGGTGATGCGGACGAGGTCAGGCTTGGGCGTTACGATGACGCCGGGCGTGGCTACGGTTTAGTGAGTGTGGGCGTTGCTGTCTTCGGTATGGTATATGAAGGGGTATGCGGGTATATAGGGTAATTACGGTGAAGTGCCACAAGTCCGAAATGAAGTTATGAAGTCGTGAATTGTGAATTGTGAATCGTGAATCGTGGAAGCATTCACATTCTTGATTCACGCTTTGGGCCGCGAATTTGTAATTCCAGATTGCTGATGCTCCCTAGCACTCAAGACTCACTCAAAACTGCAGGCGTGCCGAACGCCCGCCTTGGCTATTTCCCACGTGATTTAGCGCGCATGACGCTGCACAGAGGAGAGAGTCGAAAGTCATGAGTGAGTCCGTGCGTTGGACGAAGCTCAGCGCGTGTTAGTTAGCCTCGCGACTTGCGCAACTTCCTGGTGTCCGCTTCGCCGAAGGTGGTGCTGATGATGCTTTAGGTAGCGTCCGTGTTCAGCGAAGTAAAGGTCGGACTGCAGTCGCGTCTCATTCTTGAAACCTACATTTCAACGATATACTTGGAGTTTCAAGCTGAAGATACTCACACTACCATGCGCGTGGAAGAGAGATCGTGCATAGGCCATCAAGAAACAAGAAGCGTTCGAGATTCGGGCCTCCATTCGCAAGCTGAACCATGTCATTCCTGGTGCAGCCTCTTCTGAGGAACTTCCTCAACGCGCAGGGTATGGGTGGAGACAGGCCGAATGCAACTTCAAGCGGAGGTAGCGCAGCAGCTCAGGATGGTGTGCCGGTTCCAAATACCGCCTTCAAAGCGCTGTACATCCCTCCAACATTGAGCGCACCCAGGACAGATGCGGAAGCCCAAGCGCTGTACAATCATTTGCGCACTGCCAGCTTCTTCTTGGATGCCATGCCTCTACTCACCGACTCTCTTCATCTGCCCTTCGGCATCGGACTGGACTCTGTCATTGGATTCGTACCCGGCGTGGGGGATTGGATAGGTCTAGTGCTCAGCTTGTACTGCGTCTGGCTAGCCAGTCTCTTCAAGCTGCCACAGAATGTCATCACCTGGATGGTGAGTGGGACGCATCCCTCGGTGGTGTGGCCGATCCAGGAGCGCACACTGACAATTCTCGTCATTCTTTAGCTCATCTTCGTCTTTGTGGATGCATTTGTCGGCATGATCCCCTTTGTGGGTGATGCGCTCGATGTAGCGTTCAAAGTGAGTCAGGGTCTCGGCGCTGCCCAGGCCTATCAGCGACGAAAGAAGCGAGTCGGCCTCTCACCAATCGTGAATCTGTTCGCGATGTTGCGATTTCCCCTCTTCAGGCGAATCTGCACAACTTGTCAGCCTTTGAGGCCCACCTGCTCAGGACGGGCGGGCGGACTGAAGCTGGAACGTTCTCGATAGCCTTTCCTCCTTTCAAGCCTTTTCTGCCCACCTTGCCCGAACCCATCGGTGTGGGTGTGAGAACATCAGAGGAGCCCACCAGGTCTCTGGGGAGTGCAGCCTGGAGACGTACCGCCCCTCCTTCCACCGCCGGTGCCGGCACGAACGCTCGTCAAGGCGGTCGATTCAGTCGCATGCCTTGGGGCAGCCGCGCCACATAGGACACAATCGATTCGCGTGGTAACCGCAAAGCATCGCATTTGATCAATAGGTACAAAGACAACATGGCAAAAAGATGTAGGATCAGCGACACGAGGCAAAAGTGTCCATAAGAGTAGGTCAAGATACGTTATTAGGGTCGTAGGACGTGCACGAAGCAGAGGCGGCGCGAGCTAGAAGATCGCAAGATGGCGCCTCGCTGGACCTTCTCCTCAATCATTCTAAGAGAGCGGCATGCGCGCGTTTTGACAGCCTGTGCAAAAGAAACACGCACCTCGTCAGAGTGGTGCGATTGATCGCCGTTCTGCTCGATAAATGCTCACCGTTCGGAGAGAACATGCACATCGTGTACAGCAATGCGAATGATGACGTTGGCGTAGAAGTCAGAAGCTCGTCTCAGCTTGGCCTCAATGATCGCCCGCAACTCCGCGGGAAGAGCAGCATAGGCCTCCGAACCTGATGCAGCAGGCGTTGGTGCGAGACCGGTCCGGCCTTCTGCGCGCAGGATTGCGACCAAGTGCGCACCTGCAAACGCAAGGCACAGCGATTAGCAGAAATCGCATCAGGGCTTCATGTCATCGCCACTCACCTAGCACTTGTGATCGGCTGAACGTGCGGGACAAAGCGTCTACGTATGTCGCGGGCGAGTCCACGCCTTTCCCGCCGTTTGTCATGCGATCCAGCCCGCGCGTAAGCTTCGATCCAAAGGAACCGAGACCCTGCGAGCGCGTGACTTGTTGAGCATCTATCAAGCCATGTCGATCAGCAAGTCCCTGACAAGACTCACCGAAGTCTTTTTGCCGGCCATTGCGTCAATATAGCTCAGCTTTTTGGCCACATTGTTCTGCGCTTCTACGAGCAAGGCTTCAAACTCTTCCAGCTGCTTTCCAAAGTATGCTCCTTGGGCCACGAGCAAGCCAGGCTCATCGCCAACTGGCTGAAGCAAAGCCTCACCGGCCGTCTCCAGACCTTGCACCGCGCTTGTGACGAGCAAGAGCACTCGGATCTTGCTTTCCAACGATGAAAGCTTGGCTCCCTGTTGCGCCCACAACTCCTTGGGCACGTAGAGCTTGCGGGTGACGAAAGCGCCTTTGACGATGCTCAAATGCAGCTGACGCATGAGATGGAAAGGCCGCAGCGATGGGTCGAAGGGAACTGGCGGAGCGATGGACGATTCCGCTGGTCCACCTCCTACGCCTAACCAGGGCAGAATCGTGACCTTGATGCCAGACGCAAACGAAGGATGGCCACGCGATGCCGAGTGCAGACCCGTAGGGAAGACGAAAGACATTGCCGACGCTTGGCTATTTGAGTGAGCTTGCCCTGCTCGGTCACTGCTCGAGGGGCTGCGACCGGCCGACACTGCTCTAGGCATTGGGTGTAATCTTTGCGTTGCTGCAGCCTGTGCTGCGTTTGTCGAAGCGTACACACGGAGGCCCGTCGCGGCTGCACCCGGAGTCAACGGTCCAGCAGGAGAGCCTGGCATAGATGACTTGCGACTTATCCGGGGCATCGGCGGTGCACCTTCGCCATTCGACGGCAAGAACTGCGCAGGTAAAGGGGGTCGACGATTTCCGGGTTGGGAAGCAGCCCTCTTTCGACCAGCCGAGTCCAGCTGACCTCCAGAATGAGGTGGCGACGGGACGAAAGATCCATGGGGTCCGGCAGAAGTGCGCTCCATTCTTGGCGAGCTCGAGCTCTTTTCCGAGCCGGTCCGCTGCGCATCGAAAAAAGTGAGCGCTTCCATTGTGGGAGTGGCAAGCAAGCTGTTGCCCGATAAAGACGCATTAGAACCCGGCGAAGGGGCCCTTGCCGCCGGCATGACGTCCAGAAAATGCGGCACCTTTTGTCGCCGCTGGCTGATGGTCCCGCGCGAGACCGAAGGGCTTACAAGCAGACGAGGCTGGTTGGGGCTTGAAGCCGCCCCGTTCATCGTCCCTTTCGCAGCGCTTGCGTTGGGTCCAGTTTGCCTTGACGCGGCGTCGGCCGTGGACTGCGCCAGATCGAGCCGGTGGGCCCCACTCGTCCGGGGCGTAGAGATCGCAGAGCCCATGTCCGCTGCAGCTGCGTTGACTGCAGCTAAGGCGTTGCTCTCGCTACTAGATCGCCGCTCCATCGTTGTGCCATGGCTTCTAAGAGGTCGTTCAACGGTGAGTCGTTGACTGACACCAGAGAGAGAGCCTGTAGCTCGGGTCCCCATGTTGGATTGATGCTCGTGCACTCGTCGGGATTCGGACGACCGTCCAGGCCGAGAAGAATCGTCTAAAGAGCTCCTGGCAGGCGTACCTGCGCTGCGCAAATCGTCGATTGACAGATTGGGGTCCACATCAAAGTACGGCGTGGTCGGCGTCTTGAACTCTTCTTCGAGCCCAACAGACAAGGCAGTGCTAGCACGCGTAACGTCGGGAACTCGAAGAGCGCCGGAAGGCAAGCCAGGCCCAGTGCCTACAGCTGATCTGAACGAGCTTTCTGAATCCGATCGATCTCGATGCGCTTCGTGGTCCCCAGCGTTCGATCGTGGAAGTCTGTGTCCATTTTCCGCCAATACCTCTTGGTCGTCGAGACTGTCCCAGGTTAAATCCCGTGACCGATTGCGCTGTACCTGCTCAGCTTGTACGGAGATAGAAGGTGTAGTGAGAGAGCTGCGTGCGACGTCTCTCTTGAAGTCATTTGAGCCCGTCGCCCCTTCTAATGGCCGAGTGTCCGCTCGGAAGTGCGCGTCCGCAGCCTCGGACTCTGGCTGACGGGGAAATGCGAGCGAAGATTGTATAGTCCCTCGTGACCAGTTTGTTGGGGGCGATTGCTTCGGGACTTGCACATCGGCACTGCGTTGAGGCGAGCTGTCACCATCTTCAGTTGAAGCGCTAGCGATCTCTTCGTCTGGTTCGTACAACAGTGACAGCAAGCGTATCCGCTCCGCGTACGTGTCGTGCTACGAGACGAGACGAGACGAGTCGAGAGCAGTCAGCGGTCAGCCTAGCGCCGCGCTCCGACCCTTGCGCGGTTGATAGATGCGACATCGCGAGCACTTGCAAGTCTACTCACAATGACGCGCAAACGCCTACGCTCTTCCTCGCGGCTGCTCTTGTTCTTCCGCGGCCGATTTGGCGCAATACGATCCATGACTTCTTGCAGCAACCTGACGGCCTGCTTGTACGCCGCTATAGCCTCTGGCACGTTGTTATCGCTGTCCATGACTACAGCGCTTTGTGCTTTTTGCAGAGCGATGGTGAGGACGCTCTTGGAACTCAGAGGTGCACCATTTGCGTTGAGGAGCGAAGCTGGAGAGACGCCAGGTACTGTGCCCATCTCTGCAATATCAGCATCAGAAAGCATGCCAAAGCGTGGTGAGCCTACATCACTGAGGCCCGGCGTGGGAGGCGGCTGGGATTCATCTACTGGCGCTGCTGCAGCGCTGCCCGTGGGGCGCACGCTCCCCGCCGCATTTCCGGAGGTATGACCCGAATAACGAGCATTTTGTGATAGGCGATGCCCTCCAATGCTGGTCCCCGGAGATGTAAGAGAACCCGCATCGCTCGAGCCGCCCATGGAAGTGTTGTGGCTTCGCTGACTCCATCTGCCATGACGCGAAGCCGATGTGGTTCCAGTAGTGCTCGGACTCGCCTCATCATCGGCGTCTAACCCGCTCCCATTCGCTAGCTGCAAGTCCTCCCGGGCATGGGCCAGCACATTCGCAGCGGAAGACTTCGGTTCGTGGGTAGCGCCGTACTCGGTCGATGCGTGCCTAGACAGATTGTAGGTCGCTTCTGCTGACCTGACGCTGGTGAGCGCAGGGAGCAGAAGCTCGCGATGCGGTGCAGTGCTCAGTCGCTGCTCGTTGTGACTTGATCTCGGGGCACTCGAAACGCTTTGCGTTTGTCTGTGATGAGAACTCAAAGCGGGCAAAGGACCATCCTGATTGATGGCGGAGCCTTCGAACCGATTTGAGTGCGCATTGTCTAGCCTGCCTAAATCCTGCGGTTTTGCACCTTCTCGCCTTGTCGCAGGTGGTCCCGATATGTCACTCCCTTCAGCTGCGCTGGCCCCGCGTTGGGATGGCAGATCCCAGCTCCTGTCACCGATGATGGATATCCGGTCCGGTTTGTTGTACTGGAGCCTGCTGAGCCTGCCTCTTCCTGTGCTGCTGATCGTGGAGCTGTCGTTGCTCGTCAGAGATGCAGAAGCGTTCCCCTGACCTCCATATAAGGCCTGAGCTTTGTATGCTGCGCCTGGACTAATCACATCTCCCGCAGAACTCGTCGACACATCTCCATTGGCAAGATGAGTGGGGGTATTTCCGGTGTAGACGTCATCGATACTTGGCGACATCAGATCGCCATGAGAAGCCGTCCGGTTCAACGCCCGACGTGGGCTGCTGATGCCAAGCCCTTCGTTCGGACTTCCGCCAGGACTGACAGAAGCTGAATTGGGTATCGCTTGGTCGGGGATCCTAGTGATGTTGGAGACTTTGCGCCAGAGCTTACTATCGCTTCGACCTTTGTTGTCTGGCCTTGGTCGTGTTGGACTTGGCGGCGAGGCTCGACTCGCAGGACCGCGAGCACTCTCGTTCTGATCACGATCGCGTGACCTGCTGCGAGATTTGGCAGATCTAGGCGACTTGGACAATGCAAATGCAGAGCCTAGTCGACCCGGCTCTCGCGGTGATCTCTCGGGTCGCGGAGGCGGCGCCGGCACGGGAGCGGCTCCTTTTGATTGGGAAGTGTGTGCCTCTTTAAGAGACGAGCCGCCCCATCTTGCTGCCATCGCCGCGACGCTGCCTGTCCTCACTCGCGGCTCGAGTGTGTCAGCCGCAGCAGAAACGTTGGGGCTGGTTTGCGAAGGCGGCTTCTCTGTCGCGACTGTCGATGATGGGCTAGGAGAGACAGGACTGCTTTTCGATAATTGCCTGCCCGTCGCTGCCGATGCGGTCCCGCTTTGCTCTGCCACTGCGCGTGACTCCGGTCCGCGCTCCGTCCGCAGCGCATATTTAAAGACGTTTTCGCCATCAGAAGACGTCGAAGGGCTGCTAGACGATCCCGCCTGCGCTCTTGCCGGTCGCTCAGAATCTCTAGACTGAGCAGCAACGGGAAACGCTTCGCGCTCGAACGCTGCGGAAGGCTCTCGCGGCGGTGTTGGGACCGCTCCACTCTTGCCCAACAACGCGCCCAAACGGCTTCCGCGCGAGTTGGGTGCAGGTCGTTCCAAGGCCTTAAGTTTGCCATGTGCGGAAGCCCTGGGATTGCGCGGGTTCCAGCTATCCCAAGCAGGTTGTCCATCCTGCGCAGGCACGTCTGATGCACCAGAGCTGTCCGTCGAGCCCATCAAGGGTGACTCCGTATCCACAGTCTCCCACAGCTCTTCGTCTCGCACCAGAGACCGATTGGACGGGCCACCAGGTGCAGGCTGAGGAGCTCCGCCTCGACCTGCAGATGGACTCGCTGGTGCCAAAGACAGTTTGCCAGACACCTGCGCCCTACCGTCAAGGGCCGGAGAACTGGAGGTGGCAGAGCCTGCTTGCGCTGGCGTTCGGGGTGATGAGGAGAGCTCGTCGAAGGCCAGAAAGGACCGCGTGCCATCCATGCCTGGTGTGGAAGGCAGAAATGTAGACTTGCCGTTTGCTGACGCCATTGTGATGTCGCAATGCTGGTAAGGTGCGCAGCGCTCGCAGCTTGTGGGGCAGCAAAGACCAGCGCCGTCGCCGTCGCGGTCGCAAAGTCTGTCTGGCCGACGTCAAAAGCCTAAAGAAGCCCTGAAATGCCGCCACAGCGGGCTCGCAGCCGAATCCTTAGTCGGAGCCCAGACGCTTCGCTTCTGATGAATCGGTAGTGATGGTGAAGATGGGATTCGTGGCGCGAGCTAGAGGTCGTCAAAATTGGCTCGTAAGCTCGGTCGTCACAGCAGCATCGGGTGCGGGTATGTCAACGGACCCCTTGCAGGTCATTGCGGTTGCAGTGCCAGGCTTTCAGTAGTCAAACCGCTAGCCCGAGCGTCGATGAGGATGCTTACGTAGCGAAAGGTAAGATGCTGGCGAGTGGTATGCGAATGTATGCCCAGCAAGTGGCTGATGTAGGGCAAGAATGAAGTGGCACTCACGACTGTGTGACCTGTTGAATCGAAATCGAATGCCCACACCAAAGCAGCTTTGACAGCGATGATCTTCATGTGATCACTTCAAATCAACCTCGCGTCCTTAGCGTGCTCGAAAGCATCAGCAGCACTGATCACGCTCAAGCTCGCGCACGGGTGGACTCCTGCATGCGCATCCATAACCATCAGCAGCAGCGGGGGTTATTCGTGATTATAGGTCACCAGTGTGGGCACGCTATAGCTGTCGCAGCGCGCACGCGCTGGACAACAACAAGACGGCGCAAATTGGCAACGCGCGCTTACGCGCACGCGTACCGCGTACAACAAGCAGCAAGGCAGGGCAGCGGGGCAACACAACGTCGTGACGAGTAATCAGCACGCTTCACCCATTCATGCATGTATATTCGTGATTATATAGACACGCACGTCAGCAGCAGAGAAAGCAAGCGAGCCTTGCATTCAATTTCGCACACGCGCAAATGCAAACATGCGCAGACGCTAAAATTCAAAGCGTCGGTGGCGAGGCGCTCGCGCTTCGCCTCTCCGCACTTTGCTCGACATCAGTTCAGCGGCTCAGGTGCTGCCCCATCACGTAGCGCTCTCGCATCATGGACGCGGGCGCTCACACGTACAGCCTCTCAGCATTCGTGATTCACGATTAACAGAAGAGGTGCGGACCAGAATCAAGAATCTGAAAGGTGAATCCGTCGTGAGTCGTGAGTCACATGCAGCACCTAGTTCACTTTGTGCGCGTGCGTATGTGGCCACAGCAGCTGGACCGCGCACCCGCGTGGATCCTGACGCGAGTGCTCTAGCTGGATAGTAGTCACACTTTTAGATTCTGAAGAGTAGGTGACGAAGATAGAATTCAGGTCGAAGCCGCTCCGACCTCCATGCAGCAGCAGAGTCCTGACGCTCGATCGGCCCATTCAAGATCAGCTATATAGGACGCCAAGTCCGCGAGTGTGGATATTTTGAGCTCCTTTGTCACGTATCGCGGCGCGACTTCGTGCACTGCTGTGCGAGCGCGGATCCGCTGGCTCTCGCTTTGGGATACACGCGTACGCACCCATCGGGATTGGGGTGCTGTACCCTCGCCGGTGCGCGCGCTCTTGGGCCAGGATCGTCGAGGCGCGTCTCATCAAGACAATTCTCTGTCCCACCTAAGAGCCCCAATTAACGCTCCGGTGCAAGCAACGCACGTCCCTCTGGACTTCTCCCATCAGACGCTGTGTGATGTCAGTCGCTAGACGAGCAACGAAGCAGATGTCGACGTTCAGGTCCGACCGCGCCCGGATCGCTGGATGCGGGCACGTCTTTGTAACCTTTCAATGGCCATGACGCTCGACTGCCTGCTGCCCTTCGGCCAGAGCTGACTGCTCTTCGCCACATCAAGCGGCTACCGGTGATCAAACTTGCTTAGCCGGATTTGAAACGACACATGGCAGCGCCTTATCTTTCTCACGCACGGTCAAGTAGCAGGAAAGGATCATCCCATTTGCATGCGTCAAGACCCGGCACACAGGCTAAGGAATTGCTCGACCAGCTCTTGTAGCTTGCGCGGCCTCGCTCTGCGCCTACCGACGAAGTTGAAGTCGAGAGGAAGGATCGCGAGGTCAGCGATCTCGAGAATGATTCGAAACTCGAGAGGTGAGAGAAAGCGGCAAAACGCACCTCGTCCCGCAGATAACGTCCGTAAATAGGCTCGTAGTTCTCCTTGTCGCTCGTCGTGCTGACGACTGAAGGATGAGAGAGGATCGCCTTGCGCCATATTTGATACGTCTCGCCCGTTTCCTCTGCTGTGATCGGTCCGCCGCGATGCTTCTCGATGACTGGGTTTTGAGGTAGATTGCGAGAATTTGCGAGGCGCAGAAGTCATGTCAGTGGCGCTTCTTCTCTTGAAGAGAGCGCACAAGCTTGTCTCGGTGAGACACTCACGATACTCGCGAGCAACAAAGGGAGCAAGGTTGATATCGACTGCATCAAGCTCGTCTCCTCCATGGAAAGGACCATTGTGGAGCTTGTCGTCATCGATATACGTAGCCCATTCTTTGAGGGCATCCGTGTAATCCTTCCTTCCCTGCGCCTGTGCTTGCGAGTCTTGAGCTTGGATGGTCCTGAACCAAGCAGGCACGATCTTCTTGCTGATCTGATCGATGTGCATCCTGGCCACAGCTTTAGCTTGAGGTGCAGCAGGCAACAGCTTCCTGCTCGACTTGCTATTGCTCCCATCAGCAAAGTCTTCGAGGAACTCGATTAGGATGTTGGACTCGGCCAGCGTCGATCCTTGGGACTCGATCGCCGGCACCAAACCTTTGGGGTTGATTGCCAGGAAGGAAGGATCCTTGTGATAAGGATTAATCTCGATGTATTGAAACGGAATCTGCTTCTCTAGCAGGGCGATCCATGTCCTTTGCACGTAGGGACAGAACCATCCCGCGTAGAACTTGATTCCTTCCGGTCCAACTTCTGACTGATGCTTGGCCACCACCTCCGACGCCTTGCCAGTGGCGTGAGGGAAAATGTCTGCGTCTGGTAGGCCCATGGTTGCGCTTCGTTGAAGAGTGAGAGCTTGAATGTATTGATTCGATGCTTGAATCAAGCTTGTTGGTCGTGGGAGGGCGACGAGCCCGGGGCGTTTATATATTGATTCACATATCTAGCCTGCACACAAAGAGCCGTGACAGGGATTCGAGGCAAAGAGCACGCAATTTGCCCAAGTCGTGCGTCGAGGGTGAGCCATACAATCACGAATTACCGCGGTATATGTCCTTCCATCAGCTCATCTCGCCGCGCAGAGAGGTGAGTGAGGTGGAGGTTGGTATATACAGTAGAGAGGTAAGTGAAGTGGAGGTCCCGATTCACGATTGCGTTCGGCCGTTGAGCACGCAGTCGTGAGTGGGGCACGTGACGCCTGCATGGCATGTGGTGTTCCTCATGCCCGCTTCTTCGCAGCCATCAAAAGTGCCAACCGAGAGAAGAGCATCCGCGCCTTTAGACCGCATCAATCACGCACGATCACACACAACCAGCGTTCAATTCCGCCAAAAGACTAATCATCAGGTCTCTGACTGCTGGAGGAGCGGTAAGCTTGCATCTCTTTCTGGCATACAAAGGCCCGTGTAGCCCTCACGATGCAGTCGATTCCTCGCCAATTTCAAGCGGTGTTGAGCCTCGTCGCAAGTTCCAGCCGACCCGTCGCAGCTGGCGCACAGCGAGTCTGCACTTCAGCAGCGCCGATACAGCGAGAGCGTGCCATTTCGACATCCGCAGCAGCTTCTACAAGCACGCTGCGGCCCGCGCAAGAGGATCGGTCCCCCTTGGAGGACGGGCGCAGAGATGCGCAAGCCCTCGCTCGAGAAGAGGCAAAAAGCCGCATTCGGAGTGTCATGAGAGCTGGTGGACGGCCTGCAAGTGCGATCAAGGCTGGAGGCTCAGATACAAAGGCTGCAGGCAGATCAAGCAAGCGCAGCAAATCTGATCAACCAGAGCGAGCCCTTTCACCTACTGTGGATCCTCGGACGCACCTATTGAATCGCAAGCAGATCGAAAAACTCGTCGTTACAATCCGAGAAACTCTCAACAGCCCCAAACATGCGAATCCTTGGGTCATCAAGGGAAAGCGACAACAGAAAGATGTAGATATTCTGGATGAAGACAGTCGTCAGAGGTTGTTGAACAATTACAAATTTCATGTGAGGTGGAAGGTAGAGGCGCTCGGGGCGTACAGGAGAGGAGCGAACGAAAGCCAAGGTGTCTTTCTTTGCTACATGGAGCCTGTCCCAGACGCGACGTCAGCAGAGCAAAGAAGGCTCACATCTCCCGGGGAAAGCGAGGCGTTCGGAAAAGGGCAAGCGCTGCAACGAGAAAAGGAGCTGGCGGGCGTTTCGAAAGGTCCTGCGCTGGCCGCGCAAGCCATGGCAATGGCTTTCAAGTGGGCCGAGCGCGAAATTCATACGCGGGCAAGGGGCGTAGTGCGGAGGGATGGGCAAATTCTCTTCAAGGTGCCTCAAGCTCGTATACCCATGCAAGTACAGTGAGTGTGGGCCCGGAGCCCTTTCGGCACCGCCATGTATGGCCTCAAATTGAAAGTTTTCGTCCCGCCTGCCATGCTTGCTCGCTTGCTGTTCCTCCTTCTCAGCATCGTCGATGCCAGCTCTCTTGGCTCCGCAAGGCTCCTCTTGACAGGCAACGAGCATTACTCGAGATTCTTGCAGCTCATGGCCGAAGAAGGTATGGGACTGAGATTAGACGTACACGGCTTGTGGCATCACGCTGCGCTCTCACAGCGAGCTCGCGAGGCCAAAAAAGGCACGACAGGCGGCGCAACCCTCTTGACGAGTGATGGTCATCTCACAGAAGCCCCTCTTGCAGCGCTCGCTAGCGTCGGCTCGCCGTCAGAGGAAGGCCAAAAGGCAGACGCGAACGACAAGGCAGCGTACAACGCGTCGATGGGTCTACCGGCCGATCTAGACTTGTCTCTTGATCTAGGCGGCGCGCAACCCGTCAGTCCGTCTGCCAAGAGCACAAGACCCGCTCAGGCCGCGAACGTACCTTCCGCCTCGCACGATGGCGCTATCACGCTACCTGAGCAGAACATCGATCTTTCTGATCCTGGTTGGAAACGCCTCGGCATTGGTGCGAGCGAAGCAGAGGTTCTGGACATACTCGGCTTGGCGTATCTGGAACCTGCACAACGCAACATCAAAGGTCCAGCAGACGAGTCTTCACCTTCTGAATCACCTGCATAAAGATCCCTTTCCCCCTAGCCCCAACCTTTTGCGCGCTCCCTTTCATCTGATTTCGCTCGCACTGATGATTGCTTGCGCAGCAAGCTAAGCTTCACTGCAAGATACCAAAATATCTTGAAAAGAGGTTGCTAAGAGTGGATGCTATTCGACGCAGTGTGATCTGTGATGTGCTCATCAATGCCCTCAGCTCAACTTGAGCAGCGACGGAAAGTCGGCTGCGAATTTCGAAGTGAGTAGCTGCTAGTCGAGGTTGCGGCAAGAGACGTGTAGAACGCGGCCTATATGGAATACAAGAGGGATTGAAGAAATGGTCAAGGGTCGACAAAGACAACGTAAGTGGCGATTGAGCGTCGCGAGAGTGATCTGTCACGCAGCTCAGGGGACACTGCGAAGGACTAGCTTGGTGGTGCTTGGTTGGCTGGAGCTGGTCGATTGGCCCAACCTCCGTATGAAGGCGGCAATTCTTCCATCGCGTCCTCTTCGTCAGAGTCTGGCACAGGCGCAGGACCAGCATCCTGGTGCTGCACGAATCTGGAAGAGCTAGGCGCATTGGTGTCTTCGGGTAATGCTCCTTTACGAGGCAAGGGAGGAACGTCGCCCGTGCCTGGCTCGGCAAGATTTCTTGCGGACAATCTGTAAGAATTGCCAGCGGCGACGCTGCCTGGTCCATGGCTGGTTGCGCTCGCAAAGTCTCCACCGTACTCGGATCCGCCCACGGTACTGCTGATGCCACCTGTCCTGCCTGCATCGGTGTATCCACTTGAAGAGAGTGGACCGGGACTGCTGGGAGGGTATCTCAGCCCGGCACCGGAATGTCCCCGCAGAGAGTTCGAGGCGATGCTCTGTGGCCTGCCCGGAGCAGAGAGTGGCTCATCGCGGTACAGGTCATGATCTCCGCCTAGACCAGGAGAATGCTGGGCCGTCGATTGGTACGTGAAGGGCGAGACGGCGCTGTTTGAAAAGGGTCATGGATGTGTCAGGCGAGGTGCGATCGGGAGAATGAAGATGTGGCACTCACTAGCTCTGGCTGACTCCAGCATCGTGCCTTCCACGTCGCGCAGCCAGAGCAGCTGGCGAGAGCTGTCCATCCTCGTCTCCGTCCAGGTCCACGAATTGGGGTTGCTCCTTGCGCGCTTCCTCTCTCTTCGCCTTTTGGCGTCGTCTGTACAAGAAAAAGGCGACCAGCGCGGCTACGACGATGGCGACCGCAATGACAGCGCCAATCACACCTCCAACCAGGCCGCCTACTGGTAGAAATCACATGCGCTGATTTAGCAAACGCATCTTGCGCTGTACGAGAGAGCACTTACCGTTTGTGCCACCCCCGCCTCCTCCATTTCCATCAGTCCCCGACCCAGCATTTGCCTCATCTGCGGTCAGAGCGCCGGCAAGATTTTGGAACGAAGCAGGAATGGCGCCACTTGGAACTGCGCGGCCAGAAAGTTGGTTTGGCTGGCGCCGTTGCAGACAACTCGTGTCGGATGAAGGGAGCACGTTGTATACGGGCGAGCCTCCACCACTTCCAGCTCCCTGCGCATCACTGAGCATCGTTACAAATCGCGTGCCAGATTCAAAGGGCACGGTGACGTTCGGAGCGATAAAGAATGATGTGTTCATGGTCTGAGAAGCTGGGACGTTGATGGTGACCGGCAGCCCGCCCAAGGGAAACATGGTGATGGAGAAAGGACTCGTGCCTCGCTGATCGACAGGGTAGAACTACGACCACGAAAAGAGTAAGCGTATTGTTTAAGTGATATGGTAACATTTGGAGACGCACCCTGACATTGCCGCATTGGTACCTCAATGCTGGAGAGCCTCCACTGGTGTTGTCACCAGCCCAAGTGAAAGAATTTGAGGAGGTGTAGGCTGGGCAGTCTGAAGTGGTGTTGCGCGTGTCGATAGACATGACTTGTGCTGACGATGAAAAGACAAGAGATCGAGTCAACAAGCGACTTGTGAGCTGCACAACCTGTGGGTCATACGTACACGTTGTTCCTTGCCCCTTGCTGTCGGTCAACGCTACGATGTACGAATTGAAAAGTCCAGTGGGGGGCTGAACAGGAAGGTGTCAGTCCGCGCGTCAGCAGTCGCCTTCGCACGAACTTGCACACCATTCCATTGGCTGACTCACAGGCACAACGTACTGAAACGTCAATTCTGATGCACCTGGCTGGTAATTTGAGTCGACGCTGAATGTTTGAGCTAAGGAGGGGGAGGAGCATCGATCAGAGTCAGTCAACGCATCATGACCGAAAGCGGTGGAGCGCGATTCTGTGGCTAGAATGTTCCATTCGAGTCTCACAGGCTCGGTCGTGAACAACAGCCTGAGCCCAGATGCCAGACCGCCATCGAGCTGACGAGAAGCATATTAGCCGCCGTCAGCCTCGATGCGCCTAGCCGGAGGTCACAAGAGGATGGCAAAGGCCAGAGACGAGAGCAGGTGGGATCGTATGCTTGGCCCTGTGCCCTACAGCAAATTTCACTCCATCGTGCAGAAGCGAGGTCTGGATCGAAGGGACTCACCTCCAAATCCTGTGGCCACGATGCTGACCGTGTAGGGATATCCATCGCTTTCAGGAGTCCATGTAACATTAAGAGGCTTGCACTGCCTTGAAAAGCTCGTCGTCATCGTGAGCGCCGCCCGTGAAGTGCTGGCGAGGAGCATGAGCGCTGCACCGAGCGCGGGAATCCATGTCGTCGACCTCATCGCGTCCTCCTGCCAGCGGCTGAATCGTGCTCCGGTGCAATGACCAGACGATTGAGAGTAAGACCGGACCTGAGCTTGTGTTTGGCGAGACGAAGGATGTCAGTCAGATGGCGAGCGACGCCGTCTTTGCCAAAATTGTGTCCCCTTAGGCGGCGTCCGATCTTCCTTGCAAATATGCGGGTGCGGTCAACGCCGTCTCGAAGGGGCTCAACGTGGCGGCGAAACGTGAAGTGCGTGAATCTTTAAGCAGGAAGTGAGGAGCTTGCGAGATGGGGGTTGTATGCGATGGCGGTTGCATGCGACGGATAGGGCAGAAAGACTGCAGAAATTGACGGCACGCGATGGACGTGAGCAAGCAACGTGACAATTGTCAAGGTCGATTACAATGATGAATCAAAATGTGAATCCTTGAATGCAAGCGTCCTCGCGTCTCACAATCTTGAATCATGAATTAAGTGATCTCCAAACGGGAAACACGAACGCGAATCCAACATCACAGAATCGTCGTGGCCGGGCTTTTGCGTGGTCTCTTCATGGACTTCTCTCATGGCGCCCGCCTGCAGGAGTGCACCCTATCTATTGCATGCGCCATGCAGGCGAGAGCTCTGCGCCACTCGACTCGGCCACCGAGTTGAATTCGTGATTGCTTGGCGGCGTTGATGCGGAGCAGTCTCCATTCATGCAGGATGAGCACAGCTTCCGTGCGTGATGCGCACACTCATCAGAAGCCATCATCCAGCTACAATCTTGAATTCCATCGTGAATTGACATACATATATACATCACATGCTGCATCATCAGCATGCAGGACCGCGTGCGAATCCGGTCAGCGCGGCTGTGCTGCAGCCGTCACTCAAGACTGAGCCCTGAAAGGACAGCAGCATATGCGCATATGTACTACTCTATACTCGTGACTCACGACCCTCTGTGCTCGTGAGACGTGACTGTATGCCGTGGGCGCGACATGCTGAAGGCCCATCGCACGTGCCGTGCTGTCTGTATATTTGGGAGGATGTTGTAGAGTCGTGAACCATGAGGCTCCCAGCAGCCGCGCCCAGCACACACCACCTGCATGCATGCATGCATGCATGCATGTTGCGTCGCTGGCACTGCTGCTGTGTAGCGCTGCTGCTTGATCGAATGATCGTCTGGGCCCGGCGAACGCGGCAAGAGGATGTCGCAAGTCCGCGACCCCGCGGTGTGCGCCCGGCATCGCGCCGATCGAGCTCCATGCAATAAGCAGCAGCAGGGACGCGAAATCAAGAATGTTTTCCACTGCGAGCTCTGGCGCGGTCAGTCATCATGAGCATATAGACGCGGACCCTCAAAACAGACACTCAAGACTGATGAGAGGTAGCAAGCATCCCACAGCGGCCGTCCGCCAGCCCTGTCAATCGTTCGTTCGTGACTGATCTGACCTAGAAGATCATGACCATCCATGCTGTTGCCGCCAGTCTGCGGCAACGCCAGCTAGGCGTCTTCTTGACGTGCATTCAGGCAAGCTCGATCGACTGTGGCCACTTAACAGCATACAATTGTGATCACGTCCACACCACTTTGCAGAGCGCGGTTTGCGCTTAATTCGAGTCAAGAGTGACCTACGGAAAAGCGTCTTTTGAGTCTATGTAGCGCGGTCACATTTGGAATTTGGCCTAACTTCCCTCGGGTCGATCGAGCCGCTCGATACCACAAACGAAGGTACACACGCAGCTCTGGAAAGCTCGAAAGAGGGCGCAAAGCTGATCAAATCTTCACGATTCATTGTCAAAGCTTTCGCGTGGACATTTGGTGACAAGCCAATGGTGAATCTTTACAAACATTCTTGATTCTTCAATTGACTGTCGTGATCAGCGAAACCTGGGTCAGAAATCTAAGCTCAAGACTTTTAATTGAATACGACTCTTGAAACGTAAACCCCGACTCCCTCCGGGACTTGCGAAATCCCTAAATGTGCAGTGAAAGCGCGATCCTAAATCGTGTCTAATTCTAATTCTAATCAAGGCCACTCGAATTGAAGACTTCGAGTTTTGAGCCTCTTTGTAAGCGCTCGAGCGCTCCGCGGGTGAGCTGCATCAGCGAGCATGTCGCAATCAAATGCGTCCGCGCCACGCAGCCGGCAAATGATAATCCGCGTGTACATGCTGCTGCAGATGGCATGATTTGTTGTTGCGTGACCCTCGCGTCGCTCATCCTTCTCCACTAAGACTCGCGACGGTGGCTATGGATGACGTGCCTCTTCTTCTATGCTTCACCTCCAAGGCACTATACAGATAACCACAATTGCGCCTTTCGTCGAATATCGGTCCGCCGTCCACTAGCTGAGTCGCGTTTCACCTTCAATTTCGCCGTCCTCATTCGGCGCCCACCGTCTCACGCACGCACTCGCTCCGAACAGCCTGCGCGCAAGCCTCTCGGACGCGATACGCTTTTGACAAGGGGGCGCGCACATATCCAGCACGAGCACGCCACACGACACTCATCTCAGCAGACCATCGCAATCTGGCAAATATGGCTACCGTATTTGGCTTCTCTGCAGCAGCTAGGTCCTTCCCGATAGGCCAGCCAAGGTCAGCTCGTGATCGTTCTGCAGTACGTGCGAGCGGTGGCGCCACCGACTTGGAGATGCAATCCTCGTCCCGCAGAGCCGGAGCAGCATCTGGAGGAAGCGCTCTGGCACCTCCCGGGACACAAGATGATGACCCCTCTCAGCTCGGACATGGCAGAGAGGCCAGTGGCAGGTCCGTCATGTCGAATATCAGCCAGAGGTTGCGAAACATGAGGGAGAACGATCGAGCTGCCACTGACAACGCTCTGCAGACCAACGAGGATATCAGAATGGCTACGCAAGAAGCGATGACCGCTCAAGCCAACGCTGCCGCGGATGGCAGAGCCGCTACAGATCTTGAAGCGCAAGCTGCTCAAAATGGCGCACCATCCCGCAATGCTGCATACCTAGCCGGTCTGCGTTCCTCCAAGAAAGGCCCAAACAGGCGAGAGCGCGAGGAGGCGGCCTGTCTTTTTGGTCCTAACCTCGCTACTTACTTTCCATCCAATGCGACCTTCTCTGCCGTCTCGCCTTCAGCAGCCGCCCAGCCTGCCGCTGTGGAGGCAGCACAACCTGGAGCGTCCGCAGTCGTCGCGCCGCCAGGCAGTCAAAGTCTGGCAGCCTCATTGGGACGAAAGGCGCGACTGGGTAGCCGAGGCCGAGCTCGAGGTGCAAGCCTCAGCGGTGTAGCTAGTCAATTGAGCCTGCCAATCGGTGCTAGTGAGAGTGTGGCGAGCTTGCCTCAGGGACAAGACCCTGTTACTTCTTCCTCTCACCCACTCGACGGCAGCGTCCCTCAGCACGCGGACGTCACCTCGACCACAGAGGCACTCAACGCAGTAGCTTTGGCCGATGGTATCGAGCTGGACACGCTTCAGAGGTGGATTCACCGAAGCGTTGATGGTCAGGCGCCACCGCACTCCGCTAGTCTTGATATATCAGCAGTCCCCAACGCATCGGGCGCCCCTCCCGCCGTGTGCTCAACGCTACAAAGCTACGTAAATTTAAAGAGGAACACTGTCAAACTTGTTTCCGAACCAGGACAGCCGGCAGTAATCGCTGCTTCTCCTATGGTCAACGGGGACACGACCGCACCAAGCTCGCCCCTCGAACCGACCAGTCCAGGAGGCTTCTCCGCGTCGGAGATGGGTGCTGCAGGATTACGCGTAGCTCCGTCTTTCAGCAGCATCACAGCTCTAGGTGGGGCTGGAGGCCCACGAAGCGGTCTAGGTCTTCCTGCCTCTCCTCTCGTAGCTCAACACGGTCGAACAGCCTCGTCCGCAGCGCCTCCCACGACACACAAGCTCTCCTTCGAATACGATTGCGCAGCTCCCTTTGCCAGCGTGCAAGTGTTCCTGCGTGCGAGCCGTAAGCACGGCAGCTGGAACAACGATTCTGCTGATGATGGAAGCGTCTCTAACGCGATCTCGGACAGCTTTTATGCGCAACGCGGTCCCCCTCCTCATGTGTTAGGCTGGCCAGTGCACTCTGCACAAGTCAAGAAAGGCTTTGGCGATCCTCTATCCATTGCGTTGGCACTCCAGCTCGCTTACTATGCGCCTGCTAGTGCCAGAAAACGTGCCGGAAACGTCTCTGAGGGTGTTGGCGGCGACGTAAATGCAACGAACGACTTGCCGCTCGAAACGCCTGCGCTGAACGCGAGTAGGCAGTTGGAACCTGCACCTGCACCTGTACCTGCCCCCGCCCCCGTCCCCGCCCCGTTGCCAGTCATTCCGGATCAGCCCGTTCCAGAGACAAAGGAGGCTCGCGCTGCTCGCGAAAAGTCAGAAAGAGAGACCTTGAAGCTGGCGGTTGTCGTGGAAGCTCTGGACGAGGATGGCAGACCGCTGAGCGAACCTAACCTGCAGACGACCTATATGCGTGTTACCAGCTTGCCTGTCAAGCCTCTCGCGGGCGACGGCGCCGAGCCAGCTGTATCTGCTCCGCGAGCTTGGAGCATTCAGGTGGAAGGTCAAGAAGCCGAGGTGCGTGTTGACCGGCACGCTGACAGAAAACATGCGAGTGCTGACCCATCGTGTCGACAAAAATTCTTGCTACAGATTGGCGCCCATCGTTTCCAACTGCAAGAGCTGTACGGCCTGTCCAGGCGCCCCCCACCCGTCCGTCCTGCGCCACCAGAAGCTGGTGAAGGGGAAGACGGTGAAGCCACGGCGGGCAGCGTCCCTCCGCCACCACCAATGGACCTTGACGGCAGCAATGGAAGCGAGTGCATCATTTGCCTCTCCGCTCCCCCTACCACTTTGCTGTTGCCCTGCACGCACTCCCTTTGCTTGGAGTGTGCCGTGCAGCTCAGAGAGAGCGTCAAGGCTATGAGAGAGACGGAGCGCAGGAGGGGAAGAACGCCACGGCGCAAATACAACTGCCCTGCCTGTCGACGAGGTGAGTCGCTCGCTCGGACGAAATCATTTCAGAGGTTGCGAGCAAGTCGATGCTCACGTCCTGACTCTTTGATCCTCATCCAGCATTTACAAGCATGCTCCACCTCAGTTCGGCTGACGAAAAGCAAATCGCACATGCTAACGTCTGATCTCGAGCAGCGCATCCCGTGTCATCTACTACTTTTGCATTCACGGATTTTGTGACCTTGTTCATGTCGTCTCGCGTTACCTCCCTTGATATACCTCGTTTGCGTTTGCATTTTCTTGCAACTTCTTTTGTCTTGCTTACTACCGCACTCATCACGCCTGTACCCGCGCCGCACGCTAGGAATGACCAATGCCCTCTCGCCACATTTAAATCGTGTCATTGTTTGCAGCCCTTGTCGTAGCTGTATGAGCTTTGAGTGCTATTCTCGAGAATGTCCTGAACTCGATTCACAATTTCAAGTCACCGGAGAGCACGAGTGGAATTCCATTAAAATACAGCGACTGAGCAACGCTGCAGAAGCTAGCACTGCTACGTTGGCATCACATCATGACATGTCGATCGTCCTAAGCGCACTGCCCATTCACGATTAATACTGGCCCCACGGCCCCGCCTGACCGCCGCCGCGACCGCCTCTCCCGTAATTGCCATACGGGCCTCTTGACGGGGGCTGTCCGCCTCTGAAGCCGGTCGGTTGATGTCTGCCACCGTGCGCATTGGATGGTGCACCTGCGTTGTTACCGCCATAAGCACCTCCGTAGGCTCCGTAGCCGCCATGGGAACCGCTAGGCGCTGGCGGTTGTTGCTGGCCGTAGCTGGAGGAGCCGTAACCACCGTAGCCTCCGTTTGCTTGACCATTTCCACCTTGACCATATCCTCCGTACGCGCCGCCGTAAGCTGGCTGTTGCGATTGAGTGTAGTTTCCAGCGCCGTAAGCCGATCCATAAGGTCCAGACTGTCCACCTCCGTAACCACCGTAGCCACCGTAGGCCACTGCTTGAGCACCTCCGTAGGCAGCCTGTGGTGCTCCGTACGATCCACCCTGCGTGTCAAGACGATGTGCCAAACCAATCAGTCAGCTCATCATAACTCAAAGAGCAGCCTCGAACACCTCACATAAGCTGCGCCTGCACCGCCACCATACGCGCCTCCATTCGCTGCCTGAAAACAACGAAGCGCATGGTGAGTGTTGTGGACGTGGTTGTGAGCGTTCATTCGACCTACCTGGCCAGCGCCGTAGCTTCCGTAAGATGAAGACTGGTAGTCGTTCTGCCCGTAGCTTCCATCTGCGGGTTACACTTGCACACCTTAGCCTCTGGACGGATATGAGAGAAGGACCACGACGTGACTCACAAGGGGAACTGTACGCGCCGTTCTGATACGGGCCGTATGCAGTGTCATCGTAGCGAGCATGCGATCCAGTGGACCCAGCACTCGCACGACCGCCGTAGGAGTGCGCGCCTCCGCGGTCGTGGCCACCGCGACCGGGCCCGCCGCGGCCTCTGCCTCTGCCTCGACCGCGGTCGGGCGCCCCGTTTCTGGTCCATTCACGATCGTCTTGTGTGAGAACCTTAGGAGGAGGCCTAACACCTTTGAGGAGAACGCTCTTGTGAGGCGTCGTTTGTTCGGGGAAGCTGTAGATTGCAGAAATCGATCTGTCGCTGCTGATGTCTACTTCCCCCACCCGCTCCAAAGGCGAGCTAAAAGTCGACCCTGGCACACACTGAGGGTCCGCCATGACCAGGCCCGACAGCTTTTGGGATTGGGCCGGGTCTAGAGGAACAGGATCTTTGCTTTTCCGTTTGGCATAAAGGCTACACAGCGCATCGTAGAGCGAGTGTTCATCCGAGACGAAGAGCGAGTTGTTTCCGAACGCATTTCGGCGGACTTCGTCTGGGGTCAGTCTAGGATACAGACGATCTAGCGCTGTGAGTAGCCTTTTCTCGTCAATGAACGGCAGAATTGCAACTCCTTGCCATTCCATCTTCTTGCCGTTCATATCGATAGCGAAGGTTTTGGGATAAAAGTCGATGATTTCTGAGTCTTCTTCCAGCATCAGGGGATGGAAGATTGGGGGAATGCTTGCCCGACTGTGGGACGCGCAAGCACGCTGTTCAGCAATCGTCTCAGCTCTGCAAATAGGATACAAGAACTCACCTTTCGGCGGGCAGGACTCCCATCAGCTGGTCGTAAGGTCTAAATGGCGTGCCCAAATTGAATTTTATGTCCAGCTCATCAAGATCCGCAAAGTCCGCAGCGAAGGGTGAGAAGTGGTACGGATAATACCAAGTCCAGCTGGGACATCCCTGATAGTAGTAGGCAAGAACCCAAGCGAGACCCTCGACGTAGCTTTTCACGATTGCGCGCCGGAGCGTGATGTCATCCAAGCCCACGCCAAACTTTTGCTGGTAGTATCTTTCTCTGTATCCTGGCTCCCACAGCTTGACAGTATCCTCGTACTCTACGGTGCCGTCAGGATTGACCTTGCGTTCCAAATTCGATGCAATCACGGGATCCCTCCTATCCTGAGGATCAGCATCATCCGCATTCTTGACCTGCACGACCCCACCGACTAGCGCCACGGCCTTCTCAGGTTTCTCATTGCCTTCTTCATCCACATCGCCATCTACTTCCTCAATTTGACGCTTCAACGATCGCACCGGTGCCGATTCACCACCGGCTTCGATGGAAACGTCTTCGTCCATTTTGAAGACTGCGGAATCATCAGACGATGCGTGTGTGACAGCTGTTGAAGCAGCATTCTCAGGAGCCTTGATCGCGTCATCGTCGTCGGCAGCATCCGACGACTGGGTGTGTCGAGGGGCCACGCCTTTGACTCGAGCATTCCCTGCCTCGGTCTTTGCTTTTGCTTTCGCGCCCGCCAGCTCAGCTTTCAACCGATCAGCTGCACTCAGATTGGCCATGCGTATGGTCCGTAGGTTGTCGATGACTTTGGCATCATCTCCGCTCTCTATGGCCGCAAGTGCTTTGGCACGGACATCTTCGCTAGCACCGTGTACTGAGGGTCCGTTGCCCTCGTTGGCGCGGGGAACTGGCACATACGTTGTGCCACCCCGATGCAAAGCTTCGCCTGCCTCTTCTTCCCCACGAGCCCTTTTCTCAGCTGCAAATTGCTCCCTTTGACGCTCGTGATCCTCCACCTTCCTGCGCTTTTGTCGCTCCTCGCCCCGCTCCTCCGCGATGCGCCTCTTGCGGAAGATGTCGTCTTCCAGTACGGCAATACCGTCCATGACGCACTGAATGTTCTTCAGGCTCACACTTCCATGCTTTGTCAGGTAGTCTCCGAGCTTCGGCAATTCCCTCTTCCATATCCTCAGCAACTCGTCAATCGCGCCCTCTCGAATTTCCAGTGAGGGTAGATGCGGCAAGAAATCGTTTCCGACAAAGAAGATCAGGAACACCCAGTCGTCGATAGCTCGTTCGAGATCGAACGCGAAGGGCATGCCTGGTACATGCAGCTCGACTTCAAGATATTCTCGCAAAACAACTACGTCCAGAAAGATGAAAGGCTTCTTCACCTCTCCGTCTTGCGTCTTCGGCGCCTGCTTATGAGTCAGGTCTACTCCAGGCGGTGGGGGTTGCTCTGCTCCAATGCAATTCGCTGCGATATGACCTTCGCGACCGCACTTGTGACAGCCCCTGCCGCCAGAGGAAGGTGCCTGAGCGAAAACATCTTCACGCAAGACCTTGAAGTAGGGTTCGTGAGTAGCTAGTGAAAGCATGATTAGATCGGCATCCTTCACGGGCAGCATCTCTCCAGTCAGCCCTGTGCGAAGCGTCAGATTATACTTGCCCATTGAAAACTCACTAGACCGTAGATGACGTGCTTTGTGTTGGGATCGTGTGCAGGCTGTGCTCTCTGCCGTCGAATGTAATCCATGATCTTGTGCTCTCCTTCGCCCGGAACTGAGGCATCTGAGATGATGACTTGCAGCTGTCCAATGGGTAGAGGAAACGTCAGCTACAGTGCCACGCATAATGCAGTGTGGTGCGAACTCACATCCTTCCACCCTGCGTCTTCATTCATCTTCTTGGCCACCCAGTACCGCAAGCTAGCAGCCAGCAGGTCCATAAAGGGCGTACCTGGTGTGATGGCATTGCGATCCCAAGACTTTTTCTTTTCGCTGCCCTCATCCGATACTGTCAAGCCTCTGCCTGCGTAGCGAAAGTGATCAGCACACTGTTCATGCCCGCCTTGCAACAGCTCTGGCTCTGCTCACTTTTCCACTCTTCCAGCGCTTTGGCCATTTCCTCCTCCTTTTCTCTCGCCTCTTGGGCAGCTCTGAATCGTCTGGATCGCTGCTGATTCATCTTCGCTCTGGGAGCCACACCATCAATAGCCATCATGAGGAGTTTGCGAGGCCTGACCATGTTTACTACTCTTTCTGTGTACTTGAAGACCTCGAGCATCATGTCCTCTTCAGTCTCCGGCGCAGGCTGCGAATCGAGGAAGTGGGGTCAGAGAACTCATCGAGCAGTCAGAAACGGGCGCATACTATCGATCAAGTCGTCGCTCTGCTACTCCAACCACACTCACTTTGCCCTCCGGATGCGTACAAGGATGCACGATACCATTCATGTCCAAGTACAAACAATCGAACTCTTCCCCGTTCGGATTCTTGCCACTAATGTCTATCGGTATCGGTACACCCTTCTCCTCCCCGTCGGCCTGCCCATCATCTTCCCGTCCTTCTCCGGTCGGCGCATACCTCTGCTCCTCCTCGACGACATTGGTGACGATCTTGGGGTACTTTTTGCTTAGCCAGCGGAAGAGGGCGGGCACACCCATGATGGTCTGCGTGTCCAAATTGACGCGTGACGCGTGAAGACGTGGTCGCGATGAGTAGCTGGATGTGAGACAGGCTGCAGGTGGATTGGATGGTGTTTGAGGCCCTGATCGAGGAGGGCAGCAGCGGTGATGGAGCGCCTCGTCTTGATGGCGAACAGCGGCTGATGAGAGCCATTTGATGAATTGTTCTTTCTTCGATGCCGCGTTCTGTTGCTCAAGCTTGATGCCATGCATATGCGTACGCGTCTGCGCGGGCCGCGCATCAGGGTTCGCCTGACAGCATATCACGTGCAAGAAAATAACCCTCAGTCAAGAGTCGAGGAAGTCGTCATCAACGTCCACGTGGCCTGCATCCAGCGTTTGGCCCCGATGAACATCGCGAGCGCACGGCCTACGTGCAGTTCCGCGACGTTGATCGCGATCCCTCATCTTCGGCAGGTCTAAGTTATCACTGTAAACTACAGCTCCACGCAACCACGACGCACTTCGAATTCAGTCCAAGTTCTCAATTACAGTCAAGATGTTCTCTTCTCGAGCCGTTCCAGCACTTCGCGCCGCTGCCGCGGCCAGGCCCGCTTTGGCTCGCTCCGCCGTCCCAGCTCTGGCTCGTCGTGGATACGCCGAGGCCGTCAGCGACAAGCTTCAGCTTGAACTCATCCTCCCTCACGCTGTGAGTAGATTACCCCTTGCTCAGCGGAGCAATCGGCGCTGCTGTGCCGACAATGACGTAGGAGCTGACCGGTATCGTTCCTTTGCATGTCTCCCCTTGGCAGGCTCTCTACCAGGGAGAAGTCACACAGGTGAACCTCAGCAGCACTTCGGGTGACATGGGTATCCTTGCGTGTGCGTAGCAGTCCGGTGCACGGCCTCAGCTAGGCGTGGACTCTTTGGTGTGTCTCACAATCGGATCGTGCTTACCATGAGTCGGTCCGTATCCCACAGCTCACGTTCCCTCCGTGGAGCAACTCGCACCCGGTCTGGTGGAGGTTATTGAGTCGAGCGGTACCAAGCGTTGGTTTGGTGAGTTTATCACATGGAAGCGCTTGGCAAACGAAAAACGGTGGGGGCAGCTAGGGAGGCTTGGTTGCAGCGTCGCACACGCTTGAAGGAGTCGACCAGGGCTTTACGCAACTCGACGTGGCTTGAGGCCGGCTCGTCCTTCTAGAAGCGATGCCCTACGAGAAAGGCTGACCCAAACACGCTCGTGCATTGCATGGCTTGACAGTCTCGGGTGGCTTCGCCACGGTCCACCCAAACAACAAGCTTACCATCAACGCCATTGAGGCCTACGAGCTGGACCAATTCTCTCCCGAAAACCTCAGAAACGCGCTCTCCGAGGCTCAACGTGTCGCATCAGGTTCAGGCAGCCCCGAGAGCAAGGCCGAGGCAGAGATCGAAGTCGAGACTCTTACCGCTCTGCAAGCCGCTTTGAGCCGCTAAGGTGAAACGAAGTTGAGAAGTCGGATGAGAAAGACCTTTCGTCCGACACGTGAAGGCTTGCACACATCAGCCTTGTCTTTCGGCTACTCGCACCTAGAGACAATCGATGACTCAGACCGACTCATCAATCACTTCTTCGCACCCAGATGCTGACGTCTTCCAACCGAAATTGCGACCTTGCATAAAATGACAATGATGAAGCAGTGGTAGGTACAGAGACATGAGAGATCCTTAGAAGATGCGAGGCAAGCAGACATTGTTAGCAGAAATTGTTGGAAAGCAGCACGTAGCGATTTACGATAAAGGGTTGAGGACGAGACTTTAGGATGCAACTTCAGTGCATTGCAGGTGAAAGATTGGTCCATCGGGTCGAGTGGGTCGAGCCGAGCGTACGCACGTTGTATGCTACGAAGATTGCGACGCAGCAAACTCGTCCGCGTCGCTAACGACTGACCATTCGGCGTCAGATGTCTGCATGCCAGAATTGATGCTAGCTATGCTGCCTTGCATGTCAGGTTCAGCTGTGGTCGTTCGTGGGGGCAGGTTGTCACTGCGCGACATGTCCCCACTGCCAGAAGTCGTGGACAGCGCAGGTTCCAAATTGTGGGCCGGCTGTTCGTTGTCCGGCTGTGGATCAGGGCGGCTGTGCTGCTGGTCAATGGGTTGTTTGGTCGCTACTTCTACGGCACCGGGTAGCCTCGTGTTCAACTTGATAAGACTTGTTGCATAATCGAGATGATGGAATATAGCAGCGATCGCATTCTTCACGCCGTCCTCCTTGCGGATCTGCTCGCCGAGCGCTTTCGCCCTCTCGATCTGTCTAGGGCTTTGGGTAGCTTTGACAAGAGCTGCAGCTAAATTCTCCGCAGTAAGCTCTCGCACACAGGAGCCGACGCCAAGGGCCTCGAGCTGAGCGCCCCAAAAGAACTAAGCCGGGATGATAGAAGCAAAGAGTCAATGGCTCAGGATCGCGGTCGAGTCGCTCAAGCTTCTCACCTGGTCTCCAAAGTATGGCTTCACTATGGTTGGAATCCCTGCTCGTAGACTTGCCCCAGTGGTGCCGGCCCCGCCATGATGGCAAGCAGCGTCAATCTGGGGAAACAGCCTGGGTACAGCAAACGCATCTCAATCAGTACGCATTGGAATACGCTCTACCTACTCGAGTCTCAGACTTACCAGTCGTGGGGTATGGAGCGCACCTCAAACACATCTTCTGAGATGGGCGAGCTGGGCTGAGGCCTCATCTGCTCTGTGGGTTGCAGATGCCTGTCAGAGAGGCGATCTGACCAGCCTTTGGACAAGATAGCGCAAACCCCTGCCTGCCGAACGGCTTCGTAAACGCAGCGAGTCATCGCTTGCGCATCGCGTACGACGATGGAGCCCCATCCGATGTAGACCAATTTGCGCGAAGCTGCCTTGGCGCGCTTCATGAACGCTGCGAGATCATCAGGCGGTGTCCAGCTTTGGTCTCCGTCAGGCCGCCTCAAGAACCAGTAGCCAGTCACGTCAATCCACTCGTACCAATCCTGCGAGCATGAAGCAGAACTCAGTGTTGGGCGGGAATGTGACCGCTTCGAATGCGAGACTTACTAGTGGCTTCGGTACTACGCTTGGAGAGAAATTGTACAGGAAGGGCACCCGATGCGGTTCAAGCCGGTCCAATGAAGTAGGCTGGAGCCCAAGGCAGGTCTTCCGCCATGCGTTTATCTGACCTGCCGAGGCACGCCAAAAGACCTGGTCGAACACCACGTAGGTCTAAAGGTGGAGCCGTGACGTGAGTCGCTCGGCCAACATTGTCTTCAAAGAACCGCACTCACCATATAATTGTAGTTGCCGCCTGCGCGCGTGGTGGGAACGGCGAATGCGTGTGGATAGGCGCGGGTGCGTGACCATATCATCGTGAATGCACGATAGTAAGGCTTCTGCAAAGCTTCCGCGATGTGGATACCAGCAATCGCGCTCGGCGACTCGATAACAACATCAGTGCCTTGGCACGCTTCCCACGATGATTTCAAGAGGTCGTCAAGCCACCCCCGGAACTAGACATGTCTTTTGATCAGCCAAAGCGCGTCTTGAGCCTGAAGGCGAAAGCTGTGTGAGACTCACTTTTGAGACGCCCTCGCGCAGAAAGGACACCGTGAAGGTCCCGTTCTCGACGCATATTCTCATCAGCTCTGCAGGATCCCCGCCAACTTCTCTGAATTCAATGCCATGGCTTTCTATCCACGCTTTGAATTCGAGATGCGTGGCGATGCGAACACGGTGACCCGCATCTTTCAGGCCTTGTCCCAAGGCGATGAATGGTTGAACGTCGCCGCGCGAGCCGATCGTCAAGAACGTGAAATGTAGACTTTTAGCGGGATCGAATGACTGCATTGAGGTGCTGGGGTATGATGAGGCGCTCGAATGTGAAGTCGGCGGAAACGGAACGTCAGGTGGCTTGCTGGTGGTGTCGAGACTGCCGCTGAGCGTCGGGGCGCTGCTGTTGCCTTGCCGAATAGATATGCGTTGACTCAAGTCCCGCAGCATCAGAGCTTCTTTCGTAGCGTTGTCGCTAACACTGGCTAATCCTTGTTCAACTCTATTCACATCATTTGCGAGCTCCTCCACGCGATAGTCGATTTGCGCCATGCACTCGTCGCGGCGTTCACGAGACCCAAATTCCAGAAAGAGTCTGGACCGGATAAGACACAAGACAGTCAATGCATTGCACGAAGTCTTGATTGCCGAGAAACACTCACTCTTCGTGACCTCTGACCATCAATACGAGTCCGTGCTGACCGAATCGAAACGCATTGTGTTTCGCCACCGAAACCAGCTCAGAAATCGGCAAGACCATCAGAGTCCGGCCAACGGCCTTTGTAGCCATTCGCGAAGAGCGAAAGCAGACGTATCTGGTCGAAATGAACACACGACCCTGTACCGGCACGATACGATACAGGCTCGCGCTAACATCTGTCGAGAGAACCGATGACAGCGTGAGGTGTAGATCTCTGCGTCGAGACCGAAGCTACTGTGACTCACGGTATACCAATGCTTCTTCCTTAGGCAGTATAAAAGATGTCCGAAACTGGTGATCTCGATCTGCCTCTTCTGCAAGCAAGGCCTGATCTGCATGTCCCTCGAGCAAGGAGTAATTGCTGCTCACAGAGCTGTCTAGGCTGCTCTCGACCGCTCGAACGGCGTCGCAATCATTCCCGGGCCACATTGGGTCACCGGGCTCTGAACCATCAGGCGCTTGACTTGCACCAACCCAGTCGCGAAAGCCGAAATCAGCTTCGTATAGAGGCCTAGACCAGCTCTCTTGGACTTTTCGGTGAGGCTGACGCGCCAGAGCTGCCAGTTGCGCGCTGAGTCGCTCTGCGCCAGGTCCTGTCACAGACAGCAATCTTTCCCCCGCCTCGCGCATCCAGCCGGGGAAGATGTGCGGTCTAAGCATTCGTGTCGAGTCTAGTGAGCTGCGTGCACCTCGTGAAGAAGAGAGACTACGTGGCGGGCCGCCAGCGACGCTCGCAGGTGGGTAGCGATGCGTGCCAGCAGCAAGCGGATTGGGTGGTCGCGGTGTTTCTGACAGCCTAGCTTGCGACATTGGTAGGGTCGTCTCGGAACTCGCATCGCGGTCTGGCAGCGTGGAGTTTTCGCCAGTAGCCCTAGGAGGGATAGGGATAGCTCTTGGGCCCAGCATTTCGGTTGCCATTGGCGCGTTGGTCTCTGCTGGCGCAGACTCCGCAATTGGAGCGCTTGACGCCGAAAATTCGACACCGCGGCCGGAAGAGTACCTATTGGAGCCAACATCAGTCCTTCCTTGCCAACTACCAGCGAGCGTATCCCTCACACTGCCTGAAGAGGTCCTGCGTTCCATCCGCGGTCTGGCATTGTGATGCTCTATTGTATCAGAGAGTACTTCTACGAGATTGGACGGCTCGCCTTTGTGCCTGAAAAAGTATTCGTGTATAGCGAAGTCCTCGCCAGCTCCGTCTATAACTTTGATGCACAGAAAGTCCCTGCTAGGCACCTTGCTGGCGGCTTGAGACGAGCTGAAGTCGCTTGGCATAGCGGCAATTTCAGAAGTTGATGGACCAACGCCTGTCTGCCCTCCGTACTCTACATCGACAATGGTTTCCAGTGGGATGGATAGTCTGACGCTGTCTCCATCATTCTGAGCTCGCATGACTGCGCTTCGCAGCGCACCCACCCAAGTTGCTTTGGAGGCTTGAGAAGCTGCTGAGAAGACGAAGCGTCGATACGAGGTCTGAACGTAGAAGTCCAAGCTAGCATGATCCGTTGCCGCGTCCGCAGTCCTGCTTGGTTGAGCGTCATCGGCAGATTGCAGATCGCCACCGTGCTGCGAAGAACCAATCTCGATGATGTCGCGCAGGTCGATGTGATCTTGAGGAAAGTAAGGACTATGATGAGAGTCGTACCAGCTCAGGGCACGTTTTCCCAGCACTGCCCAATGCTTGCTGAAGCGCATTGTTCTGCGGGTTTTCTTTCTCAAAGCGCCGGCCTGCAGCACGTCGCCTTCTGACGAGTGCTGAGTAGTTGGCAGTGGAGCGTAGAACAGCAGATGATCCGACGTGAGGTAAATGTGGCCTGAAAGTAGCAACCCGCGCACGAGAAAAGCTTGGTGGGTCGCAAGCAGTGTTTCCGTACGGCCAAGACCAAAGATCTCTACCAATTTTGCTGCCAACAACTGTTTTCGTTCATCCGCAGACAGCAGCGGCGTATCTGCAGTCGACGTAGCTAGTCGATGCGGCTGGGAAGATTCTGGGTCTGGGTCTGAGTCTGAATGGCAGTCAGGCCGAGACCGATCGAGCACTGCGGAGGACAGCATGTGCAGCGAGGTGGAAAGGTCTGGTGGTTTTGATTCAGTCGAGGACGAAAGGTCGCTTGCCATAGCTCGATCCTTGCTCGCCTGCGGTGCCAGGCCCGCAGCGGCCAAAGATTCTGTGGATGCCGCAAGATCGCTCTCGTTGCTCTCCTCTGCATCGCCATCCGCCTCTCGATCACTGGACTGACCCCGAGCTAGCCGACTAGATCTGTTTGCGGTGCTGGGCCTGGTCGCAGAGTGGGAGCCCCTCGCTTCATGCGCAGCGTGAGCTGAGTATGAAGCCGCCAAAGGCGTGCGGCTGCCGACCGGGGTTGCTACGCGCATGAAAGAGAGAGCAGGTGAGGCGCATGACGACCACATCAACCCACAGCGTTGACTTACGAGTATCATCCCATATCTCACTTCGCGATCCATGGACGCGCTTGACTCGCCGACGCAGTAGACCAACGTTCGCCGTGGCAGGCTGACTTGGGCCAGCCGCGGAAAGTTTTGCCATGTGTTCATCGTCATTCGACTCTTCAGCGTCCGACTGAGCACCGTACACTGATGTGCCCTCAAGTCTTGTAGCTGCCGAATCATGCTGCACTCCTTGGTCAGGCTCAGGAAACCCATCCGCTTCCGCTTCCACAAATCTAGAGCCTACCATGCTGAGCATCTGCAGAATGGGAAAGTGCTCACCCGCCTCCGGGAGGCCAGCGTCACTCTGAGTACTGGTAGTAGTTGAACGAGTCCGTCTCCCAGCTTTGTCGCGATCATCACCTCCGGTCGTCGTACTCATTGCGAGTTGCGCTGTGGTGGGTATGCGGCACAGACCGCTTGCGTCGCCCTGATCCTTCTGACGATGTGAATCAAGATGAAGAGGGGCGAATGTTCTTGCGACTGCGCCGATGGATCCTGCACGCTCGCTTGGACCTTCCAGCGAGGAGATGGATGGTTGTCTCTGAAGATCGCGTGCCGAGTCGATTCCCGTTGCTTGTAGATCCGACACAGCAGCTAAAGGTATTTCGGAGTTCATTGATCTATTAGAGCCGAGCGATGGGCTGGCGGCTAGACTCGAGATCGTGCTTGCTCCAGCGATGCCTGCACACGATGGGGACGTTGGATGTAAGCGAGGCGAGGGTGGTAGGCTAGGATACTGCGATGCAGCATCATGAGAGGGGGGCGCATGCATGTCTGTAGGCTCCATGGCATCGCTACGGGAGCCACGACGTTGTGTCTTCACCCGATGGTCTAGACCAAACGCCGTAGGCGCACTGTTGAAGTCGGGTGGCGTCGTGCGAGCGAGATCTTGGTTGTGCAGTATGAGCTCTGCCTCTTCTCTCCTCCTTTGAGAGTCATTCGAGTCCGCGTTGATGAGCTGAGACATGACGGCAAACTGATGTATGATGCGGTATTAGCAACCGCCAACCAAGGTGCATACACGCGCAGCAAGATCACGATTGGCTCAGAGCTGTGCCTCCTTTGTTAGCGTTGTAGGCTCACAGAGAGGTGAGGCATGACGCTGAACACATCTGAGGCCGTGCAGATGAGGCCGTGCAGATGAGACAAGATCGCAGAGGGAGGTAGGACAGAGAGACGACTAGGTGATGGGTAATCGCGAGCTCCGACCGAAAAAGGCGCGTGAGGTCGTTGGGTACTCCAATCTCCCTTCAAAAAGCGCGAGCCCGCTGCTTAGTGGTTGAGTAAGGATACGCCTAGGGTGGTGGCCTGACAATCACGAATGGCTTGGGTTCACGACGCCAAATTCGAGCAAGAACCTGGTATGGGATCGTGGGCGCAGTCACGAGGCTGAGTGGGGTCACGCCGCTCGTCTCGAGTCGTGAGTGTTGTGAGGGGGCTGTGCCTGTTGCCTCACAATTTGAATTCGTGATTGCTGTGTAGGCGTGCTGCACTTTGTAATGCGGTTTTGGTTATCATCGCAGTCACGAGTTTGCTTTGGCTTCACGCATGCATGCAGCATGCATGCACGTCGCCTCGCCCAATTCCGGGCCGCACTCACATCATCAGCAGGGGTCAAAGTACCTAATCGTGAGATCACGTGTCTCTGCCAAAGTGCTTCAAACAAAACGCGTGATTAAAAATTTAAGAAAGCACACAAGCTTGAAGGTCCATCATCAGAGCGAATCTTGATCAATATGCAAGACGCCTCTACAGCACTCAAGACTCTTGGATCACAGCTCACGCCATCTCACCAAGGTAGCCGTGACCAGGAAGTCTCCGAATTCCTTGCTTTTGAGCCTTCCTCCGCAGATCGTCAAGCAAATCTTCTTTTGTCAGGCTTTTCGGTGTCAAGCGAGCAAGGAGAGCACCAAAGACACCACCAGCATTCTTCTTGGTCCTCCAAGGTGACAAGCGTTCTGGTCAACTTCTTCCGCCGACCAAGAAGCTCCTCAAAACTTCACATAAGAACCTCAAGTCACATAAGAACCTTCACACTCACCTCAGACATACAGTAGACAGGCTTTGTGCTGTATCACAAGGGAATGGTCAAGGAAGAGGCCTCTGGGGAGGTCGTGAAGGTCCAGGGCGCGGAGGAAAACCTGAAGCGGGAGGCATCAAGCTCTCCTTCGTCAGGCAGCGCAAGACTCGAGCCGCTATCCGAGCCTGCTGCATCGTCAAAGCGCTTGAAGACGGAACAAGAAGTGCCACACACCAGTGGCAATTCAGCGCTTAGCGCAAGACACGAATCACTCTCCGAGGCTTTCGTATCGGGAAAGCCCTTGAGGATGGAGCAAGACGTACCGAACACAACTGGCAGCACAGCGCTATCCATGAGCGTGCCGAGCGGAACCGATGAGGGCAGAGCGGCTCGCGAAGCCGACGTCGGCATTGTGCAATACGTGAGCCCTGACTTAGTAGGGCTTGAGGGCGGTGTGATTAAGCAGCGGTGAGATGAGATAATCTAGGAGGTCTCCTCTTGAATACCGGCTCACGTACTCACGCAAGGTGCTTCCGTAGCTTTTCGGATTTCCAGGTCTTCGAAATTGCACCTGGAGGCAAAGTCTGCCGGATCGTCTCTCTAGATCCACCCACAGCAGAGCAGGGCGGCGATGGTCTCTACGAGGAATTAGAGACAGAGCGCGCAGAAGCAGCAGACTCAAGTGGTAACTTGCGTCAAGAGCGCATACAGCGCCAGAATGCAGAGCGCGAAGAGCGTAAAGCCGCTGCGGAAGCTGCCAAGCAGCGTGAAGCTGAGCGTACTTGGGTGTGGGTCGAAACGGTCGATGAGAAAGCGCAAAGCGAGCTTGTCCAAGTGTTGGGCCAGGAAGCAGTAGACTCTCTGAAAGAGCTGTGGGAAAAAGGACCACCGCCTCGCAGCTCTGCTTCGTCTGGGCGCGGCTGGGGCAGGGGCCGAGGACGAGGTCGCGGAGGAAGGGGAGGTGGTCGTGACACGGAGGCGCGAGACGCCGCGAGCACCGGCCCATCCGTCCTCTCAGAGGTGAGATGTCGCCCCGATGGCATGGCATCTGTTGGGGCGAGCTCACAATTTCTGGCTTCATTCACAGCCGTTGACATCAAAGGAGCAACGAACAGCAGCCCATCAGCTGGTCAGGAGCGTCTTCGAAGGCTCGCTGCAGAGCGAGGCGCTAGAAGCCCATCGGAACCCCAACACTGTCCAGAGCAAAGACGGGCCACCTGACGACGATGCAATCGCAAACGGTGAAGTGTCCAAGCCACCCGAAGGGCTCCCTATCCGCATCACCTGGAGCAATACGAAACAGCGTAGTCAGCGCGACAATGATCAAGACAAGGGAGGTGACAAGAAAGGTGCGTCGTTATTCACGATGCAAGACGAGGCACTCTTCCTGCTGAGACCGGGACCATTGCGCCTCCGTCAGATGCAAAATCGCTACCGCCGTACGTCCACTTCCTCATGCAGAAGTCCAACCGAGACTCTCATGATGCCCTTGCCATCCTTGGGCGCGCTCTGAATCTGGGTGGCTACGGCTCACTCCACGGCAAAGCGCTCGGCGACTTAGCTATTGCTGGCACAAAAGACAAACGTGCTACAACAGTCCAGCGAGTGTCTTACAAAAGAGGACGTCGCACGCTCGATGAAGTGTACAAACTCGTCAATGGGGTCGGCAAAGAACGCGACGATCCATATGGGTCAAGAGGCGGGCGGGGCGGCTCGCAGCGCGGTGGGAGAGGTCGAGGGGGTGCTCAAAGAGGCTACGGCACTCGAAAGACGCTACTCGATGCGGTTACGCAGCGCGCTGACCGCGCGGTGCGAATAGCACATCTTCAGTACGCCGACGCTCCGCTTCACCTCGGCGAGCTGGAAGGTAACGCGTTCGTCGTGACCTTACGAAATGTCAAGGTCAAGGACGAGAGCATGATTGGAAAGAGCGTGGACATACTGTCCACAAAAGGCTTCATCAACTATTTTGGTGCGTCTAGTGTGACCGTTGCGCTCACAGTTGCGGGCGAGGACTGAGCGGTCTGCCGCTTTGCATTAGGCCTTCAACGATTCGGATCTGGAAGCATTTCCAGCCATCACACAGGAATCGAGCTCTTCAAGGGTAATTATCAAGCAGCCGTCGATGGAATCTTGGCCTCGCGCCCTGGCGATTCCCCGGAAGAGAGCAAGGCACGCCAGGCGTACTCGGAAGGCTACATCTTAGAAGCCTACGATATGCTACCTCGCTACAACGTCCCCGAGCGAGCCATCTTAGAACGCATGAGAAAAGACCTTGATGCTGACGGGAAACCCAAAAACGATTGGAAAGGCTATTTTCTCGCTGTGAGTCGCCGATTCTGAGCGTGATGTTGCCTTTTTGTGAAGCTAAAGCCACGAGAAGTCGCGTCTCACAGATTCCCAAGAGCTTACGGATCATGTACGTGCATGCGTATCAGTCCTACGTTTGGAATCGCATCGCCTCTGAACGCGTAGCCCGTTACGGACTCGACAAAGCGATCGTTGGAGATACTGTCGCCCTCGGAGAGGATGCCGTTCTCGATGTGGACGATGATCAGCAAGATGGTCCTGCTTCCCACGCGGATCAAGCTGACCAGGAAGCTGCTCCCGGTGACGAGTCTAAGCCTGGTACGTCCAGGCTCTTGCTGAATGCTGCGTGTGCAAAGCCACGTCTTTGATAGCTGATGGCAGACATTTGTTTCTTAGCTTCGAAGCGCTGGGCTTCGCAGCTGCCTGTGAAGGTTTTGCAAGCCGGCGACTTGGATCATTACAGCATCAACGATGTGGTCATTGGGCTGCCAGGCATAGACGTCTCTTATCCAGCTGGCTGGATGGCGGATTTGTACAAGGAGGTGCTCGCCGAGGATGGCTTGACAGAAGATCATCTTCTCACTTTCAGGTGTGTTTTGCAAGCTTTCTCAATGTCTGTGCACAAACTCACACCACGCGCGTTACCTGTGCCTTGCAGCGACTTCAAGCTGGGCGGCGCGTATCGAAAGCTCCTGCAGAGACCTAAAGACGTATCATGGAGCCTAATCAAGTACACCGACACCAACCTCAATCTAGCGCAGTCCGACGAGGACAAGCTACTGGGAATAGACAACCCTCCTGAACCTGATCCCGAAGCACCATTCGCTGCTTTGCAAGTGCGGCTCTCCTTGCCCACAAGCTGCTACTGCACCATGGCACTCCGAGAGATCCTTAAAAGCGACACTTCCACGGCGACGCAGAAGGAACTCACACACCGAGGTGAAGACAACTCGTCTATGTACAAAGGGACCAATCGCCACAACCGAGACGCTGTAAATAAGGTCAGCGGATCACGTCAAAGAGCGTGGGGCGCGCACAACACAGGTGATACAGCAAATGCCACTACTGGAGATTTGACCGACGCAGCCAAGGACTCGGAGGAAGGCGTCGAAGTGAAGGCAACGGTGTCCGATGCCTTCAAGAAGGAGATGGCTCGCCTTCGCGACCAACACAAAAATGCGCCCGCTCAGCAAGAGGAGAACATTGCAAATGACGAGGACGCCGCTCGCAACCGAGCCCCACAAGAATCTTCTTGATCTCTCGTCAACTCAGTCGTCGATGCTGAGAGTAACATCCGCTCGGCATGCCCTGCTCGCATGTACGAGATCCCATCGAGTGTGTGATCTGATACTTGCCGGTTACACGAACCCGCAGCAGTCACAATGAGATGTACCCGATGACTGATCGCGGCGCAAGGCTATACCATGCTATAGTCACTCTCTGCCTCGCTCGAAAGACTTTGGCGCAGCAAAATGAGTGTAGTCTTAGTGCGAACCCGTTGAACGTGGATGTACATGTGGTGAAAAAGTGAAACGTGGTCGGAGAAGTCACTCTCCTTCCGTAATGTTTTCATTGACGTCATTGGTTGGCCAAGACTTTTGATTTCGGTTTGCCTCACGCGTCGCAATACACGAGTCATGACTTCGCTCTGCCACCGAGACGGATGCTCAGCGCTGAGCAACCCCTTTCGCTCATAAGTGAATCCAAAATAGGCTTTCAAATTGCCCTCGCCAAGCTCTTGCACAGGTGTCCGCCTTATGTCGAGACAGAAAAGTCACGCAATCGCGAGCAGTGGGCCGCGCTCAGCAGGCTTGCAGCGCACGATCGCAAGATGCGGGCGCGGGGCGGCTACGCGCGCGGTACCGGTACTCGCGCATGCGGGTTACCTATACGCGCCATGCGGAAGCAACGCTGCGTGTCTCGGTGGTAGAAATTGGTGCCGTCGGCGACATTCACAATCACCATCAAGAATTCCAATTGCAGCTTCACATTTGAGTCTGCAACCTTGGCCTACCTCTGAACTATCAACGATCGCCGGAGAGGGGCGCAAGCGGTCAGCAGAGCACATCTGGTTGGAAGCAATCAGGGGCAGGTATGAGCTAGCGAGCCTTTGCAGGCGTGGCACAGTCCCCGTGCGCCGACGGAACTCCCATGCGCGCTCAGTACATCCGCGAACGCTGCTGCGGCTACGATTTCAAACGTCCATGCGCTCGACCGGGGCTTGGCTGGCTCTTCGTAAGCCAGGACACTAGTGAGCCATTGCACGGCTGACATGTACCAGCAATGCTGTCGTCAAGCCTAAGCCAGCCTCCGCAGGGGGGCCCCTGGGCACTCCGATCGGATGAAGGCCTCTTCGTGGAGCATGCTCTCCGTCACATTACGACCACGCAACGACAGATGCCATCGCCGCTTGCGGTCAGATCAAGATTGTGTGGCTGGTACATCCCAGGGCTCGAAGAGGCGGGTCCGACTCCTTGAGCTGTGATGGCACCACCCCTCGTCCCATTTTCGCCATGGCGCTCAAAGACGTCTGTACGTGAGACATTGATATGCCGACCACAGACGACGCTGTGCGGACTGACAAGCGGACTCATGCAGACTCGCTGCTATTCTGAACCCTTTTGTCCCACGGGTGAGGCCAGCATTTCGGAGAATAATTTGAGTCCGGTCTCGGATGACGCGCGCTCTCAGTCTGCAACCGTTTCATCGAACCCGCTCAGTCTCGCCGTGCACTGAGTGGAGCAAACAGCTTCTTAGCGCAGCTATAGTGGAGACGAGAGAGACAAGCTTGGATGCACTTGCGTGAACTGACTGAAGCCGCAGAAAGCGCATTAGCAAGCTCGCAAATCCGGTTCCGAGACTTCCTTTCTCGAACGGAGTCAAATGTACACCTTGTGCTGCACCATCACTCCACATACCCTGCTCGACAAACACGGTCAGACGTGACTCCCATGAAAGGTGACGGTGTTAACCGGGCTACATTTGTGACCAAGCTTGATGATTGGAGGTTGCGCGTCAAACAGTAGCTTGGCGCCCCATCCCCTTCCGGCATATCCCACACCCTCCACACGCCACACCTTGTCTTCCAGCGCAGAACCAATCGTTGCATCAGTCTCCGTCTAGGATAGTTGTTGGAGCCGCCTCTCTTGCTCCGTCTTGCCAATGCAACCTCTCCCGATCATCATTGTGGGGTAAGTGCCCTGCGTGGGATGGTCAACTCGCTTGGCATACGTGGGATGCCCTCGCACGGAGATGGCTGTCCTCATTTAAAGGCCCACCTCAACGAAAATGACCCCCTCCGAACATCTTTCGTGTCCACAACCTACACCGACCTTCTCTCATTCCCGCGACCTGGACCTGCGTCCTCCCTTTCCGCCCATCTTTTCCACCCACAACCTTCGCTTCTCGCTTTCACAGCTTATCCGCCAAAGCACAGCTGCGTCTGCCTGCCGTGCAGATTGAAAGACACCACTTCCAGGACCGCCTCTTTGACGCATCGACCTGTCATTTCGCACGCCATGGACCGCACCTCCAAGCCTTCCGCATCTGCGCTCGCTTCCAGAAGAGGCAGTGCTCCATCGCTGAGCAGCATCCACGTGGAAAACAAGAGTCGCGCTGTAGACTTGCAGCCCCTGGCTCACGCGCCAATCTCCCCTGCCCTGAAGAGCGCACTCTCCCATTCGTACGCTCCGCCAGCATCGCCGACCGTCTCCCGCGGTCCTTCGACCGTCGGAACCTCTCCGAAACGCCTGCAGTATGTTTGCCCGCCGACGCCGATTCTGAGAGGCTACAACGCCTCGAATTGGGGGCTCTTGGCTATTGTCAAGGTCGACTACAATCTTACCGTTACAGTTCTCCACCACCGCTCGCAGACGCTCTTTGCATGGCCTTTCAACCTCGACCCGGACGGGACATCCGACTCGGGCAAAGTGTTCATCACCCCTCGCTCTCCTGACGTAGCTGACGCGCCCCAGCCCCATCTGATCAGCGAAAGCCTCAAGCTTGTCGGCGTAGTCCTAGGGAATTGGATGCAGAACCGAAGCCGATTCGATGTGCAGACCCGCATCGCTTCCACTGCACCCGAAGGGTCGACCAGCCCGTCTGGGGAAGAAGACGGCGAAGTCGCTCGCCTACGTCGGGATCTCGGCTTGATTCGCCTAACTTGCGAGGAGCGCGCTGCCGCCTTGGCTCGCCAGGAGATACCTGCCTCTGCTTGGCGTCGTCCATCTTGCTGCTCTTGTGCCGAAGCTCCCGACTCTCCTCGCCGAGTTGCTTTCGATGAGAGCTCCAAAAGTCGGCCTCGGGAATCGGCTTTGGGTCTACGATTTGATGACGGAGAAACATTGGAGCTCGTCAACTCAAGACGGCACTCAATCGAGCCTCACCGGTTGAGGAAGTCTGTCTCCTTCGACGAAAAGCGAAACACTACTCTCACTTTTGAAAAGCTACCAAAGGATAAAGCGACACCGCTGATGAGGGTCAAGGACGCTCTTAGCTTCCCTTCCACGGCGCCATTCTTCAAGAGAGACCTCTCGGTCCTCAGCGAAACCTCGACGGACGATTTGCGCCGCTCTGTTCCTGCCTCGCCTGCCAGCCCGTCCTCCGTTTCGCCTTCCCTCTCAGAGTTTTCTTGGTCGCCAAAGCACAGAAGATCCAGCCTTGCTAGCCCAATCAGCAGCATTGGATCTTGCTCGGAGCTGTCGTCAAGCTCGGGGAACTTTGCAGTATCCCCAATGTCGCCCTTGGCGCGCCCGCAGTCGCCGACTCATATTGAAGATGGTCACGACCTCCTCACCTTCTCAACAGCATCTCGTCGGCTGTCGACCGAGGATGTCGATCTTTGCATCGTTGCGACACTGCCTTACAAAGCATCCAGCACCAAGTGCGTTCACGCTAAAGCGCTCCTGCGTGAGGAACAGCACATCACGCGCGCACTGCGACATTCGCTCACCCTCTCGAAGATGGCATCTGACAGGGGAGTGGAGAACGCTTCGACTGCAGTCCTGTCTTCCGCGCTGCTGCATTCCGCAGAGCTTGCTAGATGCAAGGAAATCAGCACCTCACTGGCTGCCTCTCCGATGCCCGTCAGTCCCACCCGAGGCAGAACCCTGCAAGCGCGAGCATCGAGCGCATCTCTGCGACCGAGTAGCGTTACCAGCCGTGCCTGACATGCGTCATTGCACCCTTTACAACAAGCGCATTCGTGATCCTCTTTCTCGTTGTTCTCGGTCATGAGAAGCATCTTACCCGTCACGCCTAAGATACGTTTTACTTTCGCACTTGACTTTGGTATGCTGCGGCTTCTTCGCTGCGCCCTTTAGCCCCGAACATCTTTTTGAATGCGCAGGTCCTGTAATCGCAAGCTGTAAAGAATAGTCCTCTTCGCTTCGACATTAAGACGAGAGCATTTACATTTCCTTAAAAGCAGAACAGTCCGAGAGGTCTGTTGTGATGCCGCGATTTGGCTCTGAGATGCTGCCGGAAGGGCGACTCGTCGACCAAGCGGCACGATGGTCTCCCTCGTTTCAAAGGAGAGCAGTCTGCTTCGAAGGACCGTCAGGACTGCTGATGAGGTTGTTGCACGCGTTTCGCGTTCTCCACAAAACAGCTGCTGCACGCAGCGCCGATCGAGCTCCCTCGTACTACTGCTTTGCACGCGCGCGAGCTCAAACCCCGTGCAGCGCGCGGCCTGTGTCGGTAGCTATGGCCGGGGCCTCGTTCAGCATTCACACACCTCTGCCTGTCCACCTTCCTCCATCACGCCTTTGCGAGTCCGCAGTGCAAGGCAAAAGAGCAGCACCTCGTTTTTTGGTATTCCGAGCCAGTCACCTCGTTCCGACCACCGTTGCGCAAGCTCCCAGAAGGGCCAAGCGATTCTTACCAGCAGCGGCCGAAGTGCGCTTCCAACCAGCGTCGGTTGCCTCTCATCAACCCACTTGGTGCGAAGTCGACTTCGGAAGCTCCATCCTCGTCTCAGTTTCTCGAAAGCAGCTTTTCCTCGCACCTCGCACACGGCGAATCACAAGCTTGGCAGCCCCAAGTCCGATCCGCTTCAGGCGCCTATCATCTCGGGTTATTTAAACATCAACATCTAACGAATCGCTGGGCCTCGCCTTGCTCCCTAGGCCGGACATGTCGGCACCAATCTCAGAGCCGTTTGACCTTTTGCGTCTCTCCTTGGCAGAGCGCGTGCTGATCAAATTGAGAGGAGATCGTGAATTGAGAGGAACGTTGCATGCTTATGATGGGCACATGAATTTGATAGTCGGAGACGTGGAGGAGACGGCTTATGTGGTCAATGTGGACGAGAGCGGAGAGCCGGGAGACATTAGTGTGAGTTTGTATGCTCTTGTGTGTGGCGGGACTCAGGGGTGAAAGGGGCTTGGATGGTTGCGAGTGACTGGAGCAGGCTGTGGGGAACAGACAATGGATCGCGCATGCACAGAAAGCCTACACCAAGGTTTTCAAAGGCCAGACCATGGCGATGAAACACTTGCGACGCACAATCGTCGCCGATACTGTGCGGTCCAGGTTCAAGGGGAAAGGGCACCTCACTAGATGCACAGGCCCATCATGCTGAATTTCCTACATCCCATCCACGCTACGCATACTCAACAGGTCATCAAGAAGCAGAGTGAGATGATGTTCGTGCGAGGAGATGGTGTGATTCTGGTGAGTACCGTCCGTGCGGTTGAGGCGCAGGTCATTCGTTAGAATCACAGATTGACCCTCAGAACGATGCCTCTCGACCTTTCTGTCATGCCCATGCTGATCAGGTATCGCCTCCTGCAAGATCATGAGAAGGTCAACTAAGTGGCGCATACGCATTGGACGCCCCAACAATAGGGCACCAAGACCATCCACTCGATCACGCAAGATCAGCATCTTCGTGCCACAGCAACTGCGCTGTGTCTCATCTTTCAGGCCACGTCAGCCTGTCCAGGCTTGCGGACTGCAATCCACTCGCAAAGGTTAAAATCGATCAGCTAGACGCGCAATGAGCTATGTGCTTCGAGGAGCTCGCTGGTCATCCTGTATGCGCATGTATCCGCCAGTCGCGCCTGAACCAAATGACAGCCAATCGTCTCAATGTTGATCTGAGCTGTGCTCCGCATAGAAACGCTTCCAAGTGTGCTTCGAACCGCGAGGCTACCCGTCGCGAGCATCAAAAAAATCAACATTCGCCGATAGGGGCTCCTTCAGCTCTCTGGTCTGTTTCAGCAAGGTGACGGACGCCCTTAGAGGCGGGTACCAATCTCTCTTGCACAAGGGTCTATACTCGAGTCACATCTGCTTGCAGACCCGCGCCGCCCGCGTCAAAAGTGAAGGCAAGCGAGGAGCCTGTTCGCGCCACCAACTTGAGTCTGTGGCCTCCGGAGCGCAAACCAAAGTACTACCGCTCGCTCAGCTCAGGCTGTCGTATGAAGACCGTCGTGGCAGAAACGATTGAGTTTGCCTGAGACATCTACATGAGAGCTTGAGACATGATCTAGTGGTGGGCATCTGCGGAGCTGTGCTTGTCGAGCTTGTAGCCGACGATGTGCCTGCGGCCGATCTGTTCGTGAGAAGGCGAGGGCATGCCCAGGATTAGATGCTGAGCGGTTTGCACGCGCCAGAATGAGGCATTCGCAATGGCAAAGAACGCCTCCTAACAAAGCCTGATCCTCCCACACCTGTATTTTCAACACTCACCATCTCTCCGATGGTGAAGAAGCCGACGACTTCGATTCCATACACTGCCAACTTTTTCCACTCGCCGGTCCTAACCACTCCGCTCCAGTAAGAGGCGTCGAGTGCTCGCTTGTACAGCGTCTCTGCGCCTTGCTTGATGGCTGATGTGGAAGTGGGAGGAGCGAGGGCTTCGGCAATGTACACTTGCTTGAAGAGGGATCCGGCGACTCGAGCGTTGTATGCGATCGATTCCCCAAAAGAGGACAGGTTGACTGGGGCGCAGCGTGGGGTGAGCATCAGGGGTCAGCATGCAAGCCGAGGTGAGCGATGTCTTCATGGCCTTTTTCGGACCACAGTCAGAACTGTCCCGTACACCTGCGAGCTGCTGCTCTCCAACAGCGATGAGTGCAGCTGTAGTCTAGCCGCGCTCGTCCACCCATCCTCAAAGCCCCCGCTCCGACCGCTCTACTCACTTCCCGTAGCTCCTTGAATCCTAGCAGCGACAGGTCCCACAGCAGCCGAAGCCTTCGCAGCCGCGCTAGAAAGTTGCTTTGCAGCACCTTCAGCTGCGTTCTTTGCCGAAGATGCAGCGTCCGCTCTACGTGTCGATTGCGAAATGTTCCTAGCGCAGTTTTGGGCGACGTGAGATCTTTGGATCGCTACGCTGCGCGCAGATGTGGTGCGAAGAGTGGAGCCGAACATGATTGCTTTGACTCTATGATGTAGACTGGACGACCTCGTAATGCTGGGCTGATAGTCGTGGGGACGGTCACAGCCGAGAAGCGTGAATTGCGATTACTTTGGAAGCCTTGAATTATCGCAATGTGAATGTGAATCTAGAAGGTCCCCCACGCGGCGCGGTCCTGCTGCCCATGCAAGCATCACACTCACGACTCAACTGCTGTGGCTCATCTGGCCAGCAGCGCCAAGTCGCGCCATCGGTCAAGTCCGGGACACGTGGTCAGACTTTCTGCGTTATTTGCAAGGAAGCGCTCGCTCGTACGGGAAGTGTGTGCCTGACATGCCAACATTCACGATTGTAACCATCCATGCCTATCGGCGCTGCGATACCATATATGCATTCACACGATTACAACGATCTCGGAGGGTGAATCGCACTCAGACTGGTGAATCTGGGTTGTGAGTGGCGTGCACAAGCCTGCCAATTCGTGATTGTGATTGTTCAGACGAAATCGCCCACAGCAGCTTTCGGAAAATTGCGATGAGCGAGAGATTCAGCAGCGATGACAATCGTGGATCGAATCTTGCGTGACGCAGTTTGTGTGTTGAGATTGGTTGCAAAGCTCACCTACGTGAGGGAGCTGCCACCAAGCAGCTTGCTCGCTGAGGTATCAACCACCATCACGAATCTTCGAATCAAATCGAGGATACGATAGCAAAGCCCCAACCAGAGACTCACACCTCGATCAGCTTGCGTGCAGACATACACGCCTCACAACAGTCACAGTCGTGATTGCGCTTCGCAACTCAAAATCTGGTCTGCAGTCAAGTGAGCGCGATTCAGACTAGTAAAGGGGGTCAGACCGAGGATGGGCGCGTTGAACCCTGACTCCCAGCTATGGCAGGCACACCCAATTCAAGCACCGCATTCAGATTTGCGGATATTCTTTGAAAGAGAGGACGCGCAATGCTCGCAGTGACTCCCACCAGCAGTTGCTCGGCTCACGTACAACTCACGACTTTTTGCAACAGAGAGAGTGTCGCGAGTGGCGAGTGATGGTGAGAGGCAGCCGCGTGTGAAATAAACGGATGGGCTGCATGACCGTCGTGGCTACAAAGAGGTCTCTACTACTCAAGGCTGCTACTCTTAGACTACTGTGCGCTGACTACCAGCAGTGGGGCATGCGGTGGACCAAGTTGTGGGGGCAACATCATCGTGAATGCCTTAGCACCCACTCACTCACCCACACACACACCCACACACTCGTGACTTAATTTGAATCTTGGGGTGGTAAAGCCCGTATTTCTGCGAGAAAGTTCCGTCTAGTCTAGCTGGTCAACGTGAAAAAGTCGCACCGAAGCGCGCGGAATCAAGGTGCCGCGATAAGCGTGCCGTGCACTCACGAGTCTCGACGGCTTACAGCAGCAGCAATTTAAGGCAGCAAAGTTACGTACGCTTAATTCACGAATTCACGATTCACGATTGTGAATCGAAATGTACCGGTACGGCATACCGGCAATCGCGAAATAGCCATCATCCGCAAGCCGCGGTACCGTTGCATGAGGCCCTACCTATAGCTCGCGCACGCGTGGTTTAACCGCGATCGACAAATTGTCACGACCGGGCCGCCGCGCGCGCCCTCGACTTGGGCTTTTGTTAAGGAGCTATAGCCTAGCTGCAAGTGAGGGCTAAATAGGGTCTCAAACCAAAGGCCATGTGAGACGGCTGAGACAAGCTTCTTGAAAGGGCTCGAGTCGTGAGTGTTGCATATGTTCTGATTGTATACAGCTACAGTACGCGCTATTTTGTGGATGAAATTCCCCGAAGGACAGCGGAAGCAGCATGCACTTTGACTACGACACGGGTTTGGTACACAAAGTTGTACCACATTGACACTCGCCGCGCCTCACCTCACCTCACCTCACCTCACCTCACCTCACCTCACCTGACCACGTCCCCAATCTTGGCACTTGACTCTTTCGCAGCTCTCGTGTATGGTCTGCCCGCTGTCTTGGCCTGAACACCTCATCATCGCTCGGTTTCCTCCTCGTCCCCCAATCACCTCTACGTGCGGCGAGTGAAATGAAGGCATCAGGAGGCCTGCCATCTTGTCAACCCTCACTTCATTCCTGATTTTTTCGCTTCACTCGAAAGTACTTCGTCGAATCGACGGGTTGTTGTCTCTCTCGCAAGCGACTCGGTCTGGCAGCAAATTTGGAATTGGCAATTCCTGGGAAAGGGACGGGCCACGCTTCCACACCCTCACCACAACCAATTCAACCCCTCCCACATCCTTGGCTCTCCATCTTTACCGCCTCACATTCTTCGCCGACACCAACATGGTCTCTGCTTCGCCCTCTGAGGCGGCCAGCACGATGCTGCACCTGTCCACGCTGGGCGTGCAAGCAGTCATCTGGATGATATGGAGCGTCACGCCCCTCTCCTACCTCTACCTCGCAGGCAGCTACGCGGCCTACAAGGGTCAACTTCCATCCTGGATGCCGCCTCACCCTTTTCCTCGCCTGCACTACGGCTACCTCTTTTACGCTCTGTGCGAAGTGGTCTTTAGCTTCTATCACGCTTACCTCGTCACAAAGGTTCAACAACCAGGTCCTCCACCCAACTTCAGCAAGAAGCTGTTGCGTACGGTGCTCATCCGAGCACTAGAGACAGGCATGGACGATGAGGACGAAGATGAGGATGTGAATGCGGATATATCCGGGACCATATCCAGGGCTGAATCGATGGAGAGGCTGGGTGGATCAGAGTCAAATTCTGCACGCAATGGAATGCGGATGAGACGCAGGGAGAGGACGACATCAGGCTCAAGCGACGTCAAGGCGCTGGGCTCTGGATCCACCTCGCCCATCCCCCTGTCTGGGACTCCATCCCGAGCCCCAAGCCCTATAGCGGGACACAGCCGACTGCGCGCATCGAGCGTCTTGCCCAGCTTTGCAGTGGCTCGACCTTTGGACAAGGACGATGTGCGCGCAAGACGATTCAGGGACGAGCTTGCCATGTGGTTCATCGACGCGCGACCAGAGGATGTGACGGCGAGAGCGGTAGAGAGATGGCTGGCTTGGTCTTTGTATGCAAAAGAATTGGAAGAGGTGGAAGTCGAGGCTGAAAATAGCCGCGTCATACGAGAGCAGCATGCCAGCGCCACTTTGAGAAGAGGACTGCCAAGACTCAGTAGCGGCGCGACTGTTGCTGCTGCGGTGGACAATGTTATGCCGCCTACCCCCACCATCTCTCCGCCTCCAAGTCCTCTGCCGCCCAGCCACGAGTCTTTCCCACCCAGCCCGATGCCGGGCAGGGAAGACTTTGGCGAGTCGCGCCGAGCTCATCAGCGAGCAGAGGAGATTGGACGCAAGTTGGACGAGGAGGATCAGACTTCCAGCGAAGCGGTCGAGGCTGCTCGGACTGCAGCAGAGTACGCTGCAGGCTGGTCCAAGCCTGGTGCACGGCTAGAGTTTTTGCTTTGGTGCCGGGAAATGTTCGAAGCTAGGCAAGGGTTCGAGTTCCCGCGTAGGGCGACGAGCTGGAACGAGTCTGTAGGGGAGGATGAGGAGAGCATCAAGAATGCGCCGCACGCTAGAGCTATGAGGTTGACGATTGATCCGGTACGCGTGCAAAGCAGGCCTCTGGCTTGCTACCTCTTTGCCAATGCCCTGTCGCGCTTCACCGTCATGCGTGCCGAGTCGAACGGGTTTTCGCTAGAGCAGGAGGGCAGACTACGCTACCTCGTCCGTCGACCGCCTCGATGGACTCGACAATTGGCAGAGGCGAGGGACGCACGAACGGCAAGCCTGCATAGACCCATCATCTTTCTGCACGGTTTAGGCATCGGTCTAGGCCAGTACTCTACGCTCATCAACCAGCTAGCAACTTCGCACTTGGCTAGCACCCACCCCATCTTGGTTCCGCTATTTCCTGCTACCAGTCAAGATATCTTTGATGTCAACTTTTTGAATCCTGTGGGACATCACGAAATGACGGCTACGCTGCGCGTCATCATTCAGAAGGAACACTGGCACAGGTGCGGCATCACCATCTTGAGCCACTCTATGGGAACCATTGTTGGATCTTGGCTCGTGAGTGGACGAAATGAAGCTGGCGTGGTGTAAGAAGCGGCGTGCTTAGCACTCCTCGACGTTTCCTCGACATTTTCTCTCTTCTCTCTCTCTCTCTTGACTTGCAGGTGAAGAGCTTGGGCGCTTTGGTTCGCAGAATGTGCATCGTCGATCCGGTCTGCTTTAGCCTTTGGGTTCCCGTGGTCATCGGTAACTTTCTCTACAACAAGCCAGACACGCCAGTTCGGCACTTGATGAGATATGTCAGTCATGCTCTTCGAATGATCGAAGATGGCATCTTGGCACGAATCACTCGACTGACGTTTGCATCCTCCTGTCCCCTCCCATCACTTGCTTGCCAATTTGCCTCAAGTTTGTCGGCACGGAGCTCGGAACGGCGCACGCTCTCTCGCGCCATTTCAACTGGGCATCCAACATTCTCTGGCCTAGAGAAGAGATTCAGAATCTCTTGTCACCTCATCATACGCGCATCTACCTCTCGGAGCAGGATGCGATCTTGGATGCCAAAGCCAACAGAAGGTATTTGAGATCGTTTGGCATGAAGGATGCTAGCGAAGGTGGAGGCTTGACCATGGCGAGGGGAGCGGCGCATGGAGAGGTCCTCATGGCGGGAGGAACACATATGAGGGATATCCTCGCTTGGCTGGACGAGCCCGATGCATGAATCATTCACCATTCGTTTTTGCGCTCAATCATGCCGACGTCTTTAGGGCCTTTTTTCGTCATCTGCCTTGCCTTTCGGTGCTTGGTCATGTACCCGTAGCCTTCGCCGCTCCGCGAGCAACTCGGATTTGCTAATGTATGCGTCAAGTTGCCAATGTATGATGGGATTGACAAAGCAGCGCGATTCAGACTGGTGTCATCTGGACTTGTGCAGGATTCGAGCTGCTGTAGCTTTAAGCCGTGCTTCGACCAAGGCGTCAAGCGTCCATTGTTCATCCTCGTCGCTGGCTTTCGACATTCTGCCGAGGGGGCACGCACGAGCGATGTTTTGGATGTCAGCTTGATGATGAAATCATGGGACAAGCGGCAAACACTGCTCACCCAAGAGCGAGCTTGAGATTGGACCATGCATCTCCCAGATCATAAGGTCTTTCCTGCAGCAACGTGGGCAGGACGATCCCTCCCTCTTGTACAGACACGTGCTGCGCATCGATATGATGATCGAGCTGGTCCGCATCGTAGTCATTTGTGCTTTTCTCCTCATCGATCAGCGCCAGAGGAACCCAAAAATACAAGATGGGACTCAAACGGCGAAGGGTTTCCTCGTCTGTATCTGGCATGGCACCCGAATGCGGCGCTGCGAGGCTGTCGTCTTCTCTTCCCCGCACTCCTGCCGAATCGCCAGAGGAAGTCGTCCGCTTGCGCTCGACTGAGCGAACATGTCGAGAATAGGCCTTTCTGCGCTCCATATCGATCGTCGTCTGACCTTGCATGAGCGAAGATAGGGAAGAGAAGAGCAAAGCTGGACGAAGCACGCGAGGAGATTTTACCACACTTTGAGCATCTCGCCAATCTCTCGCTTTGCAACGTAACGGAGCATGAAAGCGCACCTAGAGCTATGAAGACTAGACCTGCACCGCTCGTCACTACGAGCGGCATTGTCCAATTGGGAATGGCGACGAGTTTGGAATGAGAAGAAGTGATCTGCGCCGACGTTGCTGTGTAAGACCTCGAAGCTGGCAATCATGGTGATGCGCTGGGGTCAACACGATGCTAATGGGTTCGTTTTTGCACCCATCATCGAGCGACTCACCGACAATCCAGCCTCCTACCCATCTCCACACAGGTCCGCCCATCCAGGTCCATTTGTTGGCCCACCACTCGCGGCTTTGGACGTTGTCGACATCGCATGCCCATATCCAGATAAGGCGTGTGTGCCTCCATGCGATACCGAACATTGGAAAGAGCGCAAAAAGGTACAGGAGGGGCACGAGGATGAGAAAGTGCAAGAATGAAGGGGAGGTGAGTGGGATTTGAACATCCGCATCAAACTTGCGTGTGGGCGAGCAGGCGTGTACGGTCAGAAGCTAAGCTGGGGCAAAACATGTAGGGGTAATGGGCAGGGGACAGTATCGCATACGCACCCAGGGACAGTGATGATCCAAGCCTGCGCGACATGTTCCGCAATCTCCGCAATGTCTTGTGCGCGGAGGTTTCCAGTTCCCATTGCACGCATCTCTCCAACACCTCGACGGTCTTCCAGCCGCATCGCATTCGAAGATCCTGTTCCGCCAATCAGACGGTGGATATTTTGGTAAGGCGGGCCTGCGAGCGCCGAGCAGACGAGTGAGGAAATGTGCGGAGGAGCTGGAGGAGGAGGAATGGGAGAGGTAGATGTGTAGGTAGGCTCGCAGGGCGAGGAGGAAGATGAGGTGTGCTGGAAGGAGATGAAGAAGGACGGAAAGCACTTGACCGCGTGTCTTGTAGCGATCTTTGTCTGGTAGAGTGTCGCAGCAGCCAGTTGTTCGAGATGAGAGTCAGGTGATGGGAGAGAGAAACGCCTGTTGCGTCAAGATCATGCACGATGCGGGATGATTGAGGATGCAGCAGCGCCTCACATCCGTGCTCAATCACGACCAGCTTGTATGCGGCACTGATTGTGGGTGAGCGAAATTGTCAGCATGGGGCACAGGACCTTTCGATGTTGTAGGGGCTGAGTGATTCCATCTTACACGATGTACGTCAATCTGATTTAAAGCGGCGAGCTGAAGGTCAGCACGATGATAGTCTTTGGCGACATGACCAGACACGCACTCCCACACGCAGCAACTCACAGAATGAGGGGCACAACTTTGCCTATCAAATTGTTGATCCTCCACTTTCGACGTGGGCGCTTCGCATCGGATCCGCCTTCTCTCTGTGAACATCTCTCCAAGGCGTCCATAACCCCTCGCTGATGAGAGAAGAACAGCGATCGATTTGCACAGCAGCGCTCTGGGTCTTGATTTGCGAGGCGTGCAGCGCGCTCAGATCCCGCTGCCGGGTCGTGCGCCCTTCCTATAGCTGTTGATGCCAATTTGCGTGCAATCTAGTCCTTCTCCAAGCAAATTAAATTTCAGCAGCGTCGGGGGTTGATGACAAGCTAAGTAGAGTATGGCTTAGACATACCATCATTAACCACACTCTGACTGAAATGCGTTCAGGATCAAGAATCTTGGAATCAAGAATGAAGCGCTCGCACAGCCACACTTTGGGCGCCACGTGATTTCAAGATACCGCCACGCCCCGCTTTCGTTTTCCGCATCACGTGCAAATCTGCGCGTGAATAAATTTTGGAAGGTCCGGCGGCCATACGGTATGCGTGATGAAGCAGCTTCGCGCTGCGCTACTGCTCTCTCTCTCTCTTGCGCTCCCTGCTCTCTGCTGCGAGGAGAGCGTGCCCTGCACACTTTGCTACATTCTTCATCTCTCCATTCCGCAAGTCTCTCAACCGTCTCATCATAATCCCGAATCAGACTCCCATTCCATTCGCCTCGACAATACGCACGTGCCTACTGCCCGGTCGCCACGATGTCGCTGAGCAGTGCCAGCCCATCCGGCTCAGGCAAGAAGCAATCCCGCAAGTCCTCCTCCAAATCTCGGCCCGCTTCTTCCCTCGCATCTCTCGCATCACCCATCGCAGCTTCATCACCATCCACGCTCTCCTCTTTCAGCTCAGATGGACAATCATTGGCGCTGCTCAGTCAAGCTTTGGATAGACATCGATTGAGGATCTACGACTGCAATGCTCAGGAAGCGGGAGAAGGTGCGAGATTAAAAGCGGATCATGTGCTGCCTAGCGGAAGAGTCGTATGCGTAGCTTGGGGAGGCTTGCCTGTCCCTGATACCAATGGTCAAGCGGCGACCATCGATGCGCCATCAGATGCTGCTGGCGCAAGCAAGAAGAAGCGAAGGAAGAGCGCGAATGCGAATGGAAATGTCGACAGCCTCGCCGCTACCACCAACGCCCCCTCTCCTCGGTCCCAGAGCGTTGTAGCATTGGGTCTGCAGGATGGCAGCATTCAGCTGTTCTCACCTTCTCTGGGTAAAGTCGTGCGCGTCCTCAACGATGCAGCACCTTCTTCGGCGAGCGATAGAGCCGTCAGATCTCTGCTCTTCGCAGAGCAAGGCAGCGACCCCGTACTGCATGCTGCTTGTGCAGACTCGCTTGTCCGAACTTGGTCATTGGCACCCAATGCGGGCAAGGCTGGCACGTCTTCACCTCAGAGAACGCCGGTCCAAGACGTAGCGGCGCTTGCCTCGGGCCAAGACAAATCCATCTTGGCAGCTTCTCACAACATCACTCGACTGGAACTAGTCGGAGTCGGTGGTGCGCAAGGCTCAGAGGCACGCGCTCCCACTTACAAGGCCTCCAAGACATGGACAGGACACGCCAGCAGCATCACACACCTCGTGCCGCTGCTCATTCAAGAGCAAGCCTTCATCTCTGCAGCAGAAGGTGACCGGGTGTTGACGCTGTGGGGCAGCTCAGCTCGACCCCTCGCATCCCTGCCGCTCGAATCAGCAGTGCGTCGCGTCGACTCTTTCAGCTCGGACGCATCGACGGATCTGATCCTGTCCATCACGGTAGCTGGGAATGCGGCCATCCATCACGTCCCTTCTTCCATCGACCCTGCGGCAAAAAAGGTGCAGAGTCTGGAAAAAGCTTCGAGCGTCGTGCTGAGGACTGGAAAGAACAAAGAGGTGACGCCTTTGCTGGACGCACATGTGCACCGGGGCATCTTGAGCGTTGCTGCCTTGCTGCACGGCAGCAAGCTCATCGTCGAGAGGATGGTGAGTGATTCACAGTGCGGGATCGAGGGTTCGTGCCGGATTCGATCTGCAGCCCGGGTCTCACTGGCTCACCCTCCTGCCCTTTTTCCTTCTCCGGCCCGCAGTCCTTGCTTGACGAAATGGGCAAACTGCCGAAAGAAATTTCAGTAGTCAGATCAGGGTCAGGCGGCCTTCTTTCGCAAGGAGACACCGAGCTGGGCGAAGGCGCTGCAGCGGCTCAGCGTTACAAGGGCGCAGGTCATGCGCCCACAGCAAACACTTCTGGAAATCTCAGCACAGGAGAGCTGCTGGGATCCAACAGCGCATCAGGATTGATTCCTGATGCTGACGTTGCTGCACCGAAGCGTTTTGCGGATGAGCAGGCTGATCTGGACGCCGAACTTGATGCTGATGCTGCCGAACCGACCCTTGCTGCCCGACTCAAAAGCCTCGGCGTCGGTGCGTCTGCTAAGGATCTTGCCGATGTCAAACAATCGAAACGAAGCGGCAACGCGGGCACTGGCGCAGCGGCGGAGGAAGACGAATCCGAAGCGGAGGCGGATGACGCAGCATATTTGGCACAAAAGGCCCCTCTAGAATCCGGCGGCTCGCTAGCGCAAACTCTGATCCAGGCTCTTCACTCGGACGACTCGGCCATGTTGTCATCCTGCCTGGCGCACAGCGATCCTGGAATGATAAGAGAGACGGTGAGAAGGATTAGCGGACCGATTGCTGTCAAGTTGCTCGAAGCTGCCGTTTCTACCATGTCGGCGGGTCAGAGGAGCAAAGGTGCTATCGGAAGCCAGAGGGCTAGAGGCTTGATCGAGTGGATCAAAGCTGCGTTGACTGCACATGCGGGCTACCTGATGTCTGTGAGTCCGTCACTCCTTCCTCGCGCGGCGAAGTGACATCGTATACTGACGAAGTGTGCCTGCTACCCCGTTTCTGGACGATTGTGGCCAAAAGCTACCGGACCTTGTGAATCGACTTGCTGTTTTGCACGCTACTCTCTCGCGCAGGATCGCCTCGCACGAGCGTCTCTTGGCGCTATCTGGCAGATTGGAATTGGTGCTGGCGCAGATCGAGTTCCGAACCACATATACCGCGCAACAAGCTGCGCAGAGGCAGGTTCAAGGCGTGAGCGCGAAGCGCGGCAAGGGAGCTCGAGGAGCGGACGAGACGAAAGAGAAGAGAGCGGCTTATGTATGGAAAGAAGGAGAGAGCGATGAGGATGAAGAAGAAGAGGAAGAGGGAATGGATGTGGACGTAGATGTTGATGAGGACGAGGAGGAATCGACAGATAGCGAAGGTGATGAGCCAGAGACATTGAATGCTGCTCGCACAAACGCTTTTGGAGCAGATTCGGACGATGAGGACGTAGAGGTGATCAGACCTCAACGAAGACAGTCAAACTCTGCCAGGAAAGCGCTCGATAGCGACCAAGAGGACTCGGACAGCGAGGAGGAGGAGGAGGAGGAGGAGGAGGAGGAGGAGGAGGAAGAAGAAGATGACGATGATGTTTCGAGAGTCAGCAGCAGGAGAGGAGGAGCAACTTCAGCAGAGAGTGAAGAGGAAGGGGAAGACGAGGATGAAAGTATGGGAGAAGTGGGACTCGCGAGTAGCGTCAAAGCTTCCAGTAAGAAATCGTCCATGATTGAGAAGGATGATAGTGCTTCAGAGGATGCAGCTGAAGAGGCAGAGGACAGCGAAGATGATGATGATGACGAAGAAGAAGAAGAAGAAGAAGAAGAAGAAGAAGAAGATGATGATGATGATGAAAGCGAGGAGGAAGACGATTCAGAAGAAGTCGTGAGTCATCACTTCGCTCTGTTTCTTTCGCCTTCGACCCACTGACTGATGTTTTTGTGCGACGTTCACTCATGCAGTCTGACGAAGAGGACGACGATTCAGATGAAGAAGGCGAAAAGGGACTGATCGATGATGAAGCGGAAGAGGCTTCGGACGATGAGGAGGACGAAGAAAGTGATTGAAGTGGGTCACTCTGACGCTCTCCACCTCGCATCTTTGCCTCCTCAAGCGTTTCGTTGCCCAGGCCATCACGCATGCAATCCTCTGTGGCTCATCTATCCCCACATTCGCCTTCCCTATCGATACTTGACAAGTTCTTTTATTTGCTCACATCTTCTACACGAGATGCAATTGGTGGATAGTGCTCCACGCGAAGAGTAGGCAATGGCAAACAGCGTCTCACAAGCAAGGACGATGCGCAAGAGCCTCGTATCAAAACACCTTGATCGTTTGCATGGGGTATTGCTTTGATCCAGTGCACAGTCGTGATCGTTAAGGATGCAGATGAGGTAAAGTGTGGTGTAGGGCTGTCAAGCAGCTGGCGGAAGGAAGGTAGGAGAGGAGGGGCACGAAGAGGTGCCAGGCTACGCGTGGGTGTACAAGCCGCCGCACGACCACCGACGCATCCTGATTGGCAAGCTGCGGCTAGAAATTTTGATGTCCTTGAGCCGATGAGTAGCGCCGCCTCGAATTGGGGTCGAAGGAAGGCAGTATGCCAAACGCGTCGTCCGGATTGCTCATATTAGGACTCGGCAGCAACGCTCCCGGCACAAGGCCGCTGCCATACGCTCCGCCGGCGTGACTGTGGCTCGAACCTCCGCTTCCACCCTGTCCGGGAAGGAGTGCCATGGAGTGCCGCTGGGTGGAAGCGGTGCTGCCTCCACTTCCTTGATATTGCGTGGGCTTCAAAGCAGGCATGAGCTGGGCAATGCCAGTATCGTAAGGGTCGAAAGACATGCCTGCAGCTCCGTAGGTCTGGCCTGGCGGTTGATGGGCACTCGACGAAGACTGGAACCTGCTTGCTTGGGCATGCGCGGACGAAGGACTCGCATAAGCAGCCGGTGGCGGCTGAGCAATAGGCAGAGAGGAGCCTCCACTCGGAGATGCTAGGGCTGAAAGTGAGCTGCCGCCCGCTCCGTGTTGATCGTGGGGATTCACCAACCTGCGATCTTGTCCGTCCACGACGACAGAGAACCCTGAACCTCCCTGATGCGAAGATAGGTAGCCGCCTGCTGAGCCTTGGAGAGGCGAATTGCCTCGCCATTGCTGCTGCGCAGCGTCCAAAGGTTGGTACTGAGATGCTCCTCGAAGCTTGCTGCCTCCTGCTGCTCCGGTCCCACCGGGACTCATCCCTACCAGACCATTCTGCTGAAGATGCGGCTGTTGCCGACGATCCCAATCTCTCGAGTCGACCGGTGTCAGGGACTGCCTTGCTGATCCAAGCGCGACAGAGCCAGAAAGGGGCGACGCTTCTAGGCCCATCTTTGCCAGCTGCGGAGGCACTGCATCCATGCGCGTCATCGTGTTCGATCGACTTCGATTCTGGATCGTAGATCCGGACCCGCTTGGCGAGACAAAGCCCTGTGGTGAAGATGCGGCTTGATGCGCGTGTGCCAATGCGCTGGCTTGCAGCTGTTGCTGGTGCGCTTGGGCTTTGACCGCAGCTTTGGCCTGGGCCTGCGCTTGAGCTTGCGCAGTGGCATCTTGCACGTAGGGGTTGTTCGAAGCAGATGGCAGTGTCTGGCGCGCGTGGTGTGCCGAGTTGTATGCTTGCTGTTGCGCCAGATGCTGATTGTACGCCGCAGCATCTTGGTATGCCCGTCCGGAAGATTGTGCAGTGGTCTGCGGCAGGCCGCCGTAGGGATGTTTGGCTGAATCGTTCGAAGGTGAGGACGCCTTTGACTTGAGGGACGACGTTGGACTCAGTGGTGTTGCAGGCGGCTTGAACGGCTTCAGGAACCTTTCTCCGGTGATGAAAGGATGCAATTTGGCTTGCTGCGGCGTCCATCTTTGGGCTGGATCCATGCTCAGCAATCCCGTGACAAAGTCAATGAAGGACGTCCGGTTTGCCATTTCTGGTGGCGAGACCACAGCGCATCAGTACAAATTTTGGCCTTTGCGACCAGCAAGCGGCTTCAACTCACCCTTTTGGACGTCAGCTGGCTTACCGCTCTTTCGTGCCATCGGATAAGTCTTGACAATGTCCGGTAGCGTAGTAGCCTGAAAGTACCGCTTCGAGGGCTGCTCAGGGGGGTTCGGATTCCGCTCCTTTTGATACTGGTCTATTGATTTCAATCGATAGCTTTTGCGACCCCATTCGTCTTGGGCGATGTTGAAGAACTCGCTCGTCTGCTTGCCTTGGTCCAGCATGTACGATGGCGGCAATCTGAAGGAAGAGTGCCGCATGTCAGTACAACGCAATTTCCGCCGCCTTGAGTCCATGCTGGAAAGGCGGACGACTCACCCTAGCATCTCGACAATCCGAGTGATCTGGTTGTATTCCGAGGTTCCAGGAAACAGGGGCAAGCCAAGGAAGAGCTCCACAGCAATGCAGCCCAATGACCACATATCTATCATCGACGAATACGGCAGGCCAAGCAAGACCTCGGGAGACCTGTAAAAGCGCGACTGGATGTACGTGTAAACCGTCTGCTTCTCGTGGCACGCAGAACCAAAATCGACCAGCTTGATGGACGGCGTTTGCAGGCTGAAGACCAAACGCAATCGCGAGTCAGCAGAAAAACTGTGCCGCAGCAAATTGCAGTGCCACTCACGTTTTCAGCAAAATGTTCTCGGGCTTGAGATCGCAGTGGATAAGACGGGCTTCATTGAGAACGGTCAATGAGTCGAGCAGCTGAGCTGTGAAGACGCGCACGAGGCTCGTGCTCAAGCCCTTAAAGCCGTTCTGCTTGATGAGCTCGTACAAGTTGGACGAGAGCAGCTCAAAGACCAAGCAGAGATGTTTGGCGTGGATAAAGGTGTCCCGCAACCTCAGAATGTGGTGCTCGTCATTCGGATCCCAGCTTCCATTGAGCTGAAATTTGTTCGTGATCAATGCTCAGACGTCAGCGTACATATCGTAGCGAGATCGCGAAGTCACACGCACCATTTCCAGAATCGTCACTTCCATCATGCTCTGATTGAAGTACGCAGGCTTGTTCTTGATCACCTTGACAGCCACGATCTCGTGCGTCTTCATGTTCTGGCACTTGACAACCTGCCCAAATGTGCCTTGGCCTAACACATCAAGGATGAGGTATCTGCGCCATCACGTGGTCCGAGTAGGTGCGAAGGAACATCAGCACACTCCAGGCACTCTGCACGCCCTGGCGCTTGCAGCTTACCTGTTGCCTTCGTCTGCACCAAGAAAGTCATTGACGTAGAGGATGTAATCGCTGTCCTCGTTGTCCATTCCGTCATTATGCATAGGCTTGCTTGGCTTGGTCAAGACTCTCCTAGGATTAAACGACAGCTCGTAGACAAAAGCTGGATTGACCAGATGATAGGTGTGATGCAGGTATGTCGTCACTGCTTTGAGCGGCTGTGAGGAGTAGGGAGAAACAGAGTTCAGCTCTCGTTCGGTATCGGACAGAATCCTAGCTAGAACCGCTGAATTGGACCTCAATGTTCCTCGATCGCCTCGCCTCGCCTCGCGCCGATCGAAGCCTTCTCAAGACTCACGCTGACATGACCACCTGCAGGATCAGCTCTTCGACCAGCCCCTTGCTGCGCAACCTGCAAGCTGGGTCTCAAGTCACCCAACTCTCTGACCTTGCGGAAACCCTCCTGAGGTGGTCTTCGGTGCGACGGCTTCGCCGCCGATCCCACAGATTGCCTCCATTCCCTTCCTTCCGTCGCAGCAGGAGCAAAGCTAGATGCGACCATACTTGCCCGTCTATCCCTTTCGGCCGATGGCAAGACGTAAGAACCAGCTGAGCCTGCTGGAAGTGCGTTGCGGGGAGGACCTGCGGAAGCGTGCAGCGGCTGATAAGGGCTCTGCATCGCTGGACTCATCGTGCTGTGCACCTGTGATCCAGGTGAAAAGGCATAAGGTAGGCTGTCGCTTCCTGAGCCAGAGCCGGACAAGTGATGCAAGGGCAAACCAGAACTGGACCCATCATGCGTGGCCGTTCTGAGTCCTGATCTTCCACTACTTGTCGACGCGTGCAGAGGTGAATATCTCTGAGATGGGCTAGCGCCAGAGGTGTCCGTGAACGCACTACGAGGCGAGCTGCCGTACGTGGACGAGTCGAGCATGCTCACTGGCCGCTGATTTAGCGAGGACTGATGATGTCCCACTTGTTGCTGAGGATGGTAGGGCGCGCTCGGACTCAAGTTGCCATGAGCTGCACTTGACGGCGGTGCGTATGGCGATCTGAGTGCTGCTGAAGCCGGTGACCGCGACATAGGTGGCTGCGCAGCGTACGTATGACTCGCATTGGGAGATGTCTCGAACATGGAGTTTCGATGCGGGCTATACGGACTGCTCAAACTGCCCGATTGTATTTGAGTGCTGATGGTGGGAAGCAAGCTGAGTCCAGAAGGTCCACCAGACTGCGCATGCGCGGGAATATCATACGAGGTGGACCCCTCCGAGTAGGACGGCTGAGCATGTTCTCTTGATCTATGATACCCTCCTCCAGCCTCGCCATAGCTCTGCTGGGAAGCCGGGCTCGACGCAGGCATTTGCTGATGTATGCCGTGCTGCGACCCTTGCTGCCCGTACTGTTGTTGCATTGCTTGCGCTTGCCTCTGCTGTTGGTAAGCTGCGTGTCCAAGAGACTGACTTCGCCCCAGATTGGCCCCGCTGCTGCTACTGCCGCTAGAAGGTGCCAAACCTGCGCCCAGACCTCCCGCTTGAGCAAGTCTTGGTGAGGCATAAGTCGCCACATTGTTCGAGCCCACAGGCGAGGTCGCGCTGAGTGCGCTCAGCGTGTCCATTCCATAGGGAGCTCCTCGAGGGCTTGTGGACTGGACGTCACGAGGAGCATACTGCGAATTGTGGTGCATCGGTGAGAGTTGCCGATGAGAAGCAGCAGCTACAGCAGCGCTGTGATGCGAGGGTAGCTGCCGCGATGGATCCACCCCTGCAGGACCCATGTTGATGACGTGCTGCTGTTGCTGGCCCCCAGGAGAGAAGTCTTCAGGTCCACCGTAACCAGAGTGAGGTCGAGCCATGGTAGCCGAAAGGAGGGTTGTGGGAGCAAACGCTGAGAGCGAGGAAGCTTCGCGGGTCGCGCCGTGCTGGACTAGACTCCTGGGCTGGTTGCGTACAAGGGAGCTGCGAAATCGCGATGCCCACAGCCAGCCAGCCGTTCAGCGTTCAGCTCGCTGACGGGACTCGCTCGACGCGCAGGCGGAGTCTAAAGCGACCCACGGACCTTGGCCGCTGTGTTTGTCGCTCCTGACCCGTTCGTTGATTGCTGAGCGCGCCCAAGTCGTCCCAGATAGCAGCGTCGCGCGAAGATTGGCAGCAACGCTGGCTGCCGTGTCTGAGGTGTCGAGACTGGAAATGCAAGCTTCTCAGGACGATGGTATGATCTTGCTGAGACATGGGAGCGCGAGTGGATTGATTTGTGATTGATTGGTGGAAGCGCCGCCCCTTCTCCGGCTGTCTCACAGCGGCGAGAGTACAGTCAAGAGTAGTAGGCACAGGCACAGACCAAGCAGTCCGACTCTCACTGCATCACGGCTTCGGTCTCCCTTGACAGCCAAACCTGATGCCGCTGCGTGCGCATCTGTGCGCTATGCGCGTCCAGCAGCAGCAGCAGCATCAGCAGCGCGAGACGACGAGAGGCATTTGCGTGAGTCACGAGTCACGAGTATTCTGTTTGTGCTGCATGATGGTTACCTATACCGTACGTGCTGCATTCACCCGCGATCCGCGCGCGATCGAGCTTGCGTGTGGCCGTGCACCACACATGCGCGGCGTTTATGCATGCAGCGGCCGGAAAGTTGTATCAAGATTCAAGGGCATTATGCTCCAGACTTCATATTTTTAACGTCCATTTCATGGGGGTCAGGCGCAGAAAAATAATACCATGACCCAAATGATATCGTTGCAGCCTGGAAACATTCAGGGAGAGGGAAATGAGAATTGAATTGGCACGCATCGCGTTTCTAATCGCACGCCGTCTGCGCTACCTGTGATCTCTCGTACGACTCACAGCCACCGCCACAAAAATTTGGGCTCGCGAGCGATGCTCAGAACGCTTTCTTGGACCTCTCCCAGCAATTCGCGAGTGACAATAACCCAACATGACCATCTCGCACCAGCTTGGGACTAGACTCAGTCAATGCAGAGTGCAAGATGACTCGCTACACCTCAGGCGTCTCGGATGCCTCACACGGCTCCAAGAAGCGGAAAGTTTTGCCCACCGCCACGCCTGCCGAAGAGCGTTTCGCAGCTTCTTCATCCAACAACATCACCATGGGGGATATTGCTGCGGAAGGCGAAAGCAAGACTGGAAGCAAGCGTAAAAGAAGGCGGACGAAGAGCGGCCAGAACGATTCGACAGCGGCTCGAGTCCCCCGACCATCCGTTCCCGTGGACCTCTCCAAGCTATCCTCCAATGACCTGCAGAAGCGTCTAAAACTTGTTCGATTGCGCGCAAAGAAGGCTAACACGGATGAGAAGAGGGCAGCGCATGAGTCTGCTATCCATGAAGTTGTGAGGGCGATACGAGCGGCAAATGGTCGGGCTGGGAAGAAGGACGCCCGACTTGAGGAAGTGACTTGGAAGGACAAGAGAGCAGACTCGAAGGGCGGCGAGTTTGCCGCAAGGAGAGAAGCAGCGACCTCGCATGCACCAGATGACGAGAAAGGAAATCCATGGAAGAAGATGGAGGCAGGTGAGTGCTGCGATTCTAGTGATAGCCTAGAACAAAGGCTCACGCGTAGCTCACGGTTTGCACTGCGACAGATCGACGAGCAGACGTGTCAGCAAAGAGCGATGCTCGCAGAGACAAGCGGGCGGCAGAGCGAGCTTCAAAGCAGCGATGCTATGCGTGTAGAGGTATGGGACACTCGGCGAAGGACTGTCCTTCAGGTCTCAATGCGGAGAGTAGCGCACTCGACGGAGATCTGCCTGTAGAAGGCGATACAGATGGGAAAGCCAAAGTCACGGGCAAAGAGACTGTCGGTATTTGCTTTAGGTGTGGCAGCACAGAGCATACACTGGCCCGGTGTAGGAAGGCAGCGAAACGCAACGATGAAGGCGAAGAGCAGCTGCCGTACGCCACTTGCTTCATATGCAGTCAAAAGGTAAGTATCTCTGTCGGTTTCTGACAGACAGCGGCTGCTGCTTACACTTTTGTTGGACTACCGTGTAGGGCCACTTGTCCTCTAAATGTCCCAAAGGCAGAGGCGTGTACCCCTCAGGTGGATCTTGTCGTCTGTGCTCATCTACCGAACATTTGGTCAAAGACTGTCCACTGAGCATACGCAAGAGCGGCAAAGGAGCAGCGGAACTCGGCCTCGCGGCAATTTGTGGTGCTGATACAGGCGGCCCGTCCGCCACCGGCGGTGTCCAACACACAGAAAGTCTTGGAGCAGATGAAGACGACTTTCATCACTTTTCCAGACAGAGAAGCGACGTGGAGCGCGATAGATTGCAGGAACATCGAAATAAGGTCTCTCGCGCACCCCAAGAGAAGGGAAAGAAAAGCGCAAAGGTCATTGCTTTTTGATGCAAACAACGTGATTGGATTCGCCACATCTTTGCAGCGTACTGATCGTGCGAGCAAGTCGTATGGAATCACCGAGACCAAAATCTAGTTGCTATGCCTGAGCCTCTGGTCCCGACTCGCCAAGCGTCCAGCGCCTCAAGCCCACCACTTGCACCTGCTTCCCATTTCTCTGTCGACCCCAAGCATGAAGTGCTGCCTCCACATCCCCTTCGCCTGCTCCATCCTGTACTGCCAGCTGTGCAGCTGGGAGGAGCATACTGAAAGGCTGTCTCAGAAGCGCAGAATCGGCTTCCTGACCTGGTTGGTGCGAGATAGACGTAGTTTGAAAGCCGACCGCCTGTCTTGCCAAGGATCTCAGCAGCGCTCGAATTTGAGCGGGTTCGAGCCCTTCGAGTGCGGTAGAAGAGTTGGCAGAGGAAGATGCGTGGCTGATGGTGGACAGCACCAGTGCGCCTACGCGACCGAGGGACGTCTGTGAGCTGCCTTGCTTCGTCGCGCTCGATCCGTGCACGTATGACCCGACCAGGTTTGCCACGCGCACCTCGTCTCGAGATGTGGAAGGAGGAGGCAGGATGAGCACGCTGGCTCGACTCAGATGTATTCTCTCTCCCAGCCTAGACACCGCATCCAAGATTGCAGCTCGAATGGTTCGAGGCGATGTGGGAGCAGCAGCAGAGGATGCGGTTTCGTCACTGTCGACGCTCGCAGAGTCGGGTGCCTCCATCAGGATGAAGTCGAGCAGCTGCTCTGTATCCAGGTCCGCAAAGCCCGTGCCTAGCCTTGTAGCAGCAGCCAGGTTGGGAGCGGACACAGCTCCGCCGAGGTTTGGGAACAGAGCAGCAGAATGCGCAATATCTCTCGATAGCTTCTCAAACACGTCCGTCCTGCCCACAAAGTCCGTCTCGCAGTTGAGCTCGATGATGGAAGCTACTGGTGCAGAGGTGAGAGTAGCAGCGTGCGAAGGTGTATTTGCTCGTGCTTCGGCGCTGGTGGGATTGATAGGTTGTTGCAGGTCTTTCGTGCCCGATCCAGCGCCATCCGAGAGCACAGCCACTGCGATCCACCCTTCCTTGGCTTCCCTTCCAGCGACCTTCTGAGCCTTTTTCAATCCGCTCTTGGCTCGATCTTCTTCCAGCCACGCTAGCGCAGCTTGAATGTCGTCCCCTTTGGAAGGATCGGAAGAGGGCCAGGTGGAAACGATGGCCTCCTGGGCCTTCAGCATCGATGTGCCTGGAATATGTTTGCGAAGCTCTGCGATGGATGAGATGGCGGGTTTGCGTTCCCTGAGCGCGACGCTGCTGTGAAGGTCGGCTCGGGAGGCCACCAGGGAGGAAAGACGGGGGCTGGAGACAAGCAATGAATCAGATCGCAGCGCTTCGATGGGCACGAGCATAGGCAGACAGCATTTCAGGCCAGTAGCACTCACCAAGGGGCGACTCGAACAGCGTTGCGGATCGACTGCCCTCCCAGCGCTCTTCTCGTAGCTCCAGCGGCGGGCATTGCGGCGACCTTGGTCATCTGGAGAAAGTTGCAGCAGTGTATGAAGAGGAAGGGTAGAGTTTTGATTAGCGCAGCAGACGAGGAGCAAAGAAGATCTGCAACGCGATGTTGAATAATTCGAGTCCTGAGCGCGAGCAGATCTCGTGTGGAAATTTGAGAAGAACGTCGCTTTCGTCAAAGAAATCTTGGACGAGTCTGAAATCAAAATTGTGAATCAAGAATGTTGCGCGAGCACGGTGAGTGCGGCGGGCAGTCAAATCACGTGACTTCGTTTAGCAAGCCTATATATACTCACTGTTACTGTATGCTCTGAGCCGTGAATCCATTCCGCGCACAAGCGTTGGCCTTGATGAGTCTGCTTTCACTCCCTCGAGCAAGCCAAAGTGTCTGGCTCAGAGCAGTCGACCTTCAACAATCACGCCATCATCTCGACCGCAAAGTCAGTCTGGTAGGTCCACGAGCTGGACTGTCCCGCTAATTCTCGCACATAGCTCAAAGCGCTTGGCGATGTGCTCGGCGTAGTCATCCTCGTAGATCAGCCCTTCAGCGGCGATCGAGACGCGGAGCAGACGTCGATACAAGCGGGTTGCTGATTTCAAGAACAACAAGCACCTGTCCGGTATAAGAATCAGCGACCCATCACACGATGACGTCTACCGCTCCAGCCGGATCCGTGGCCTCGCATTCCTCGGACGCATCTCTCACCCCGGCTCAATGCGCAACGAGCCAATCGCAATCCTTGACTGGCCACACTACGACCTCGTACAATCCTTCTGCTCACGTAGTCAACAGTGCACCGCTTACGTCAGCTCTCCCTCAGGCCCAGGTCCAGGTCCAGACGCAGCCACTCGTAGCATCTGTGATCGAGTGTCCTGCCTTGACGCCGCTGCATCTCATTGCTCCAGGCGTGTCATACCTCTCGATGCCCTCCCTCTTGTCCCTGCTACCACCAGACACTTACCGTGATCCTGCTGCTTCCTCCAGTGCTGGCATCCTCGATTACAATTCGGCGTATCGTGACACCGTCAACATTGACGGGTCAACGAGCCACCCACAAGATCAACAGATCGACGTGTCCTTCTTGGACATGCTCAACCTCAAGACGTTGATGCTGCTCTCGCCAGAACGGCCAGCCGCAAGACTATGCAGATGGGCACACGCAAGCCGAGTCAAGATGGTTCATTTCGGCTTGGGTCCTTGTCCCATCTCAGCGCGCCCTGTCGCCAAAAGCGCCGCTAGCGCACCAACGAGCGCACGAGACCAGCTCACTCGGCCAGGCGAGGACCAGCACGAAGACAGGGAAGCGCACGACACGGAGAGGTTGATCAAAGAAGCGCTAGAATTGATTCTGGATCGTCGCAATCTTCCTATCCTGGTAGTGGACACCTCAGGCGCAAACGAGGGGACCCTACTGCTAGGCTGCTTTCGTCGCTTGCAGGGGCGAAACTTAGCCAACATTTGCGCAGAGTATAGATCCATCGCTGGTTCCAGGGCCAAGACGACCAGCGAGAGGTTCATCGAAATGTTCGACACCGACCTCATCGCGCTGCCTCCGCCGGACCGCTTGCCCGATTGGTGGAATGAGCAGTTGGAGGATGATGAGGTGGACGGGAGCGTGTGATGACAAGTCGATGAACCTCTTGATCTACCATCAAGCGCCCCCACTACCCCTTGGGCATCAAAAGTAGGCAGAATGGGTATCCAATTGACATCAAGGGCATCGTCCGGGTATCAATCGACAGAATACCACTGTCATGCCCTGCAACCATGACGTGGCTGGTACCACACTTGCCCAGGCCGCGCACTGGGAGTCAGAACGGAACCAGGCTTCAACTCTTGCGCGCCGCTGACTCGACCATCTGTGCGGCCCCGGCCATAGTCCAAAAGCAGTAGCCCTGCAGAGAGGTGAAGAGGTTTTAGCCCATAAGCTTTCGGAGCCTCTCGTCGAGCTACACTCCATCCGACTCACCTCGTCCTTGAAATCCAACAAATTGGTCGGCGTGAAGCAAGCAATCACCTGCAGGTTCAGCAACAAGTTGCGTGGCTTGCATCGCGGATCTTGCAAGAGGGCTTCGAGCACGGCAACAACGTCGTCCGTCGTTGGCGCCGTCACTGTGCCAGATTCACGAGGCGTCGACGTCGATTGCGGGCTATATTGCGTCCAAGCTGCTTCGTCAGCGGGCGGCAGTCCGCCTGCCGCACCCGAGGATCGCACAGCCAGAGCCTCGCGCGTAAGAGGATGACCTACTCCGCTCAGAACGTCGTGGATATTGGCTACTGCCGGCATTTCCGCCTCTTCAGGCTCCTCTGCAACCTCCTCCGCGAGATCCGAGTACATCGATAATGCTCTTCGAGCCCTAGCGGCGCTCAGCGGCCGGTCAGAACCACCTAGCCGCGAATCACCCGTGTCGAAACTACCACAATTCGACCTGTGTCCGTGCAAAGCTCGCGGTGCACTGGCACCCCCGATCGTGTCCGTCGAAGCTGCTTTGCCGTGGGTCCTACTCCTCACGCCGATGGGGAAGGGCAGACCTTGATTCGCTTTGAGCCCATGCTCTCCCGCCTCACCTCGACGATGAGCTGCTGTCTTTGCGACGTAGCTTTGTCTCGACAGCGTCGATACAATCAGTCTCTCGAGCGATAGCAAGGCCCGCATCTTCGTGCGCGGCGCTGGATGTAGTTCAAAGAGGCGCAGCAACTCCGCACCGCCAGCATCGCGCACAAGTTTTGCAGCTACGAGATTTGCGACGGGGACATTAACGTCGGCGGCGCTGCTGCTAGAGGGGATCATAGCAGGCAATGATGCGGTGCTGTAGACCACCGGCAACGCTTCGCTCAGCAGCAGACTAGTGGCGAGTAGCTGTGAGCGCTGAAGGAATTCTTCAAGTCCCGCGCGGTCGTGTGCGCGCGCCTCACCTGGCAGCAAAAAGGCAGTTGACCACGCTCCAGACGTCAGGACGACTGTCTCGGTATGTGCATCGCCCTCTGCCTCGCTTGCCAGCAGCAAAGGTCGCGCCAACGCGGCCTCCCTAGCCCAGATTGGACACGCAAAGAATTCCTCGGCCTTGCCCGCAATGACGTTGAAGGCGACATCGAGATCCCTCAGATAGTTGATGGACCTCGCATCCAGCCCAAAATCGTACAAACCCAAGCTCTGCAGCCATTCGTGCCCACCCTCTAGCTTATTGGCGAATCGATCTGAAGTCGATTTGTTCGAACCGGGGTGGCTCTGTTCAAATTGCTGCCTCGCTGAATTGCGGGAAGCGAGGACCAAATCGTCGAGCCGAATGTTGACTGAATACCAAGCCTTGACTCGCAACTCGTGCATAGCTGTCAAGACTTCGCGAGTGCTCTCTGTCAGCGTCTGACGCAGAGCGTCAAGATCACCGAGTCGGTGGTGCGCTGTGACCAATCGGTCTCGTATGCCGTCCTGGATGGTGAGAAGCGGTTCTGCAATGAGCGCAAGCAGTGGCGCAAAGCTCAGCGATCCTTCGAGACCTGACGCCCAGTGTGGCAAATGCTGACTGACGTGCAGCAAGGCGTCAGCAGCTTCGTCGAACAGCGCAGCGTCTTCGTACGCAAAGCGATGGGCTGCGAGGGATGCCGCTGCGTGCATGTCTGCGACAAGATCAGCCGGCTGCCCTCTTCGTCTGCTTGAGGTGCTGTAGCCCTTTCGAACGAGGGCCATGACGGCGCGACGAGTCAGAGTGAAGGTGGCGCCAGGCATCGCTTCGAGTGATGCAGATGCGCCATCTTGTGTCGTATCAGTGGGACTAGTACTGTGCCTTCTGCTCAAATCGACGGCCATTTCTCCAGCAGTCTGCCAAGAAAGAGCTCGAGCACTCTGAATAGGGAGCGACGCCTTGCGCACCACTGGCGACGCGCCACCGACCTGTGCCCGACTCTTGAACGCCAACGCTGATCGATCGTCGCGCGTATCCTCGCGGTCCCAAAAGCCATCTCGGTGAGGCGAATGCGGTGGACTGTCCCAGCCACTTTCTCCAGAGCCCTGCCAGCCTCTCCGGGGACCAGCCGTGCTACTGGATTCCAGCCGAGAGCTAAAGGAGCTGCCTGTATTTGAAGTTGATGGAGTCACTGTACGCGTGTTAGACCCACGGAGAGTAGAAGTACTGTCCAGAACAGCGAGTGCCGGGAAGGGGATTGCAGTTAGCGATTCGCTCTCGCTATTTGAATCAGTCGGGGTATCCGCATGTATCGGCAGGCTCGTCGCCGTCCGGGAGGGTTGAACAGTCTTCCTCAGTGCAGCAGCGGGAGCATGATTGTAGCCCAATCTCGGAGCAGTCTGCTGGACAGTATAATGACCATCCACACGCTGGGCGACAAACAGAAGCGCCGTGTCCTCGGGTTCCATCGTGCCCCGAGCCTCGGCGTGCAAAAGAGCAGCCTCAACATCGATGGTAGCTTCACGCAGATGATGCTGTTCGATAGGTGTCGCAGCATCGGCAGACCTGCTACATGGAGTCTGCTCACTGACGTGCGTGTATTGCCCCAGGTTGTTGGTATCCACGCGTAGCCTGGGCGATCTCTGTGTGGGAGTTTGCGGGGTGGACGCGGGTCTGCGTGTCGCTGCCGGTGTTACCAAAAGGGGGGCGCATACATGCATCAAAGCTACACCATCGGCGGGTCGCAGAGCGAGCACGGTGACTGCGATGGAGTCTTGACTCGAAGGCGTATGGTGCACGCCCGCGGTCGAAGACCAGGCAGACGTGTCCTCGGGTCTGGACCTAGACACAGAGGGAGCGGCAAACAGATTGACTAGATCGCAAGCTTCTGGCAGCGTGTTTGATGTGTTGGTGAGCTCCTCTGAGAGTGCGGGCTCAGCGTTCAAAGCCGTGACTATTGCGGCGTAGGTAGCTCGATGAAGCTCTCCAAGCGCGGACGTCCCAGCAAGGTCACTCGTCCAGACTCCTCGTAAAGACCTGTGTTGATGTGATGAAGCCGTCGACTCTTGTCGAGCTGGGAACGAGACAGTGTAGCCGCATCGACTCGTCCAAGCATCTGGGCGCGTGATGAGTGATCTAAGGCGGCCAAAGGCGTACCAACGCAGCACAAAAAGCAGGAGGAGTTGCCGGTGCGCCGTAGGAGAATCATTTCGAGGGAAGTGCTTGCAGAGCAAGCGTCTGATCACATAGACAGCTAGCGGCAGCTCTATGGTTTCTTCAGGTCGACTGTCGGGGTTCGCTGCGCCGGTGTTGGAAGCGTTACGACCCATCAACGCAGTCAGAGTTGTCCTGACCGACCTTATGAGCTCAGCAGTCGTCTCGGGATTCGCTTCCGAGGCCGAGGTGGCTGAAATGGATGGAACACGCTTGATGTGTGCCGTGTCGACGGAACAACCAGCATCGCTTTGTACGCGCCTCCTCGGAGCTCGGGTCTCGCGCGGTAGCTGTGACCGAAGCTCTTCCCGAGCATCCAGGGACAGCGTGCGAGGAGAGAAATCGGCTAGTGCGCCCTCTTCAGAGACTTGCGGCATGCCAATGCTGTGTTTTTGTCGATGTGCCTGTACTGGCGAGGACCCAGCTACAGTGATACCCTTCAAGGGCGGAGTGACAAAGCGAGACATGGAAAGTGATGCAGGCGGACCCTTCTTGCTTGTCTGTTTGGATTGCATTGGAGCATCGACGGCTCGACTCTCTTCGTCAGAAACTCCTTCTCTACTGCCTCCTGAAGCAGCGCCGGACGTCGACCAGAAGTTGTTGACGCTATTGCCCAGAGTCCCAAGTCCTGTGGTGAAGATGTCTGCTGCTTCGGCAGCAAACGTCGACAAGCTTTTCAGCGTCGTTCCGCCGAGCTCAGTATCCTCACTTCCGCCGCCGTTCGTTAAGCTGTCTGCGCGCTGGCGCGTTTGTTCCAAACCGTCGCTGAAATGCCCTGTGACAGGTGCAGAGACGTTGCGAGCAAGACTAGGGCTTCGGATGTGACTTGGTCTGGTGGATTGATCGTGCCTACGACACGATTGGAGGTGGGCCAGCAGAGCAAGTTCAAGATCCCGTGAAGGATTTAGCAGCGCGCAGATCCTTGGTCTAGTGGCTCGTCCTTTTCCTCGAGCCTGGTGCTCTTGAGTAGCATCGCAGGTAGTGACACTAATGCTCAAAGCCTGCAGCTCGTCGAGAACTGCAAGTGCGCATCCTTCGATGTCTGCTTTGCCGGCTCTATTCTTCAGAAGCTTGTGGCTCAGGCCCAACAACAGCCTCTCTGAGAAAACCGCTAGTCCCTCCGTGCCGGTAGACTCGAGCAGAAGGCTGAAGATTGACTGCAAGTGCGAGGACCCATCTTGCACTGCACACAGCCCCATGAACCTCTCAGAAGGCCATGCCGAGATTGCCTCTGCAACTTGGAGCGGCCGATTGAGAAGGCGCCGCACTGAACGAAACAAGACTTGTTTGGTTGAGGGACCCTCTACTGATGCAGGCTTCAGTCCGCCGAGCCAAGTGGGTAGTGTCTCCCGGTGATCTGCCAATGCCGCAGCGGCGGCCCCACATGCGGCTGCCTGCGCCCAAGAATCGAGTACCCGAACGGATTCTTGCCATTTCTCTTCGCAATCCTGAACGTCTCGACTCCACCTGCTGGAAACACCCTCCAGCCGCTTGGTCAAGTCAAGGCGTGCGGCCCGGGCCGCTTTGCTCCTGATCACTGTATCTGCAGCGGTCAGCTCTGTGGATGCGACGCAAAGCCGCTCGACCTCTGTGGCGAATTCGTCATGTATCGCTTGGAGACGAGAGCGCAGCCGTCCAGCATGATGAAGCGCTCGAGAGCGGAGCGTCACAGTTCTTTCCAAGTGGTCGGCGTGAGATAGCAAGGATTGTTCTCGTGCAATCAGCAAACGGAGCTTGGCAATGTTGACTTCTTGAGTCGCTACTGTTTGCGGAGTCGATGTTGATGAGAGCCCAAGAGAGGCGTCCATTCCTTGCCTGTGACCGTCTATATACTAGCGTTTGCTGTTGGGATCGATTCTCTATGACTCGCCTTTCCGGTGCTGGCGTCTTCAAGGCGAGATCCAAAGCTAGCGAGCTACCGCCAAGGTCTAGGATTGGGTCAACGAGGAAAGTGGAAGGGAGGTGTGGAGGTTGGAAAGCACGAACTGAATGAATGCTCAGGGCGCTTCGCTGCTACTGCTGCGCATGTGCATGCATGCTGCTGCATGCGCGCGCCCCCACCAATGTGAATCTTGAATGCAAGCTTAGCGCGATCTCTGCTGATGCTCATCGTCGCGGATGCAAAGCCGCGTGCCGCGCAAAGCCACAACAACGGGGCAGATCCATCACGAGACCCTGCACTGCGACTTCAATCACCCGCACACCTGCTCCTCACTCATTCACCATTTTTGATTAATCGTGAATGTGAATTGAGGTTTCGCACCTAGCTCTGGCCGCTCCAGCGACATCTGGCGGCTTAGGCATAGTGTCCTGCAGGAATAATCGAAATGTCGACGCGCGCCATTCAGAACCCGGATGTAGATCGTGGGACCGCGGGCAGGAGAGGCTCATCGGACAAGCTCTCATGGCTTTTCTTGTTCATGGTGCGTATCGAGCGAAGTGCGCTGCCATACACGCCACCTTTCTTCTTGCCAGCCTATCGCTCACACCAGGCTCCACCGCCCATCGATGCTTTTCGCCTCCTCTCATTCACAGATTATCTGGGTCGTCGCCTCGACTTTCAAGTGAGCAAATGGAGACTTGGATGGCTTGAAGCGGCTGCATCTGTGAGGCACAAGCTCACGCGCCAGCCTGCCTCTTTCTTCTATCGCAGCTACGGCTTTGGCATTGTGAGATGGGCTCTTGTTCTGGACGAGAGACCGGCGAGTGACTAACACCTGCTTGCAACAGTCCGAGCTCAATGCTTTGGCTTCAGCGCTTACTTGCCCCAGCCGAGGTGCTATTTCGGCAAGCTTCAAGTTGCCTGTATGCTTTGAAATTTCATCAAGCAGCTTTGGCGTCGTCACGTGCGTTGCCCGAGCCGCTTACTAGCAGTCATGAGTGTATTTGCTGACACTTTAGGTCTCACGCTCCTCCGACAGCGCCCTCTTCACTCTGGGAGGTCTCTTGGCCTCGCTGCTGTTGTCGCCGGTCTCTGCCCGATTGAGATGGACACGCAGACAGACGCTCGGGATAGCAGCTACCATCAACTGTCTAGGTACGGCATCGCAAGCGTTTGCTCCCGCATCCTGGGTGCTGGGCTTGGGGAGGGGCTTGATGGGAATGAGTGCAGGTATCGCAATAGCTGTCGTTCCTGCTTATCTGAAGTGAGTTCTGCGGGACTGCCGCAATCCCATCAGAATGGTCTGACGTGTGTCTGCTCGCGATCACAGCGACTTGGCCCCTCCACACCTGCAAGGCTCAATAGGTGTCTTGAATCAACTTTCGATCGTCATCGGTATTCTCATCGCCCAAGCTTTAGGCGTCTCTCCTCTCGGCGCTTCAGCGAGCGCGCAGCACATCACTTTTGCTGGTTGGAGATGGGTACCTATAGTCTCCTTTGCGATTTCCCTTTTGCAGCTTCTTTGCTTCCGCCTCAGCATTGATTCTCCGCGTGAAGCAGGCCCACTGCGGGAGAAGACTCTTCGAGCTAGGCTAGCGGGTCGCAACGTCGGAAGTGGGCTAGAAGAAGAGTCGGAAGAACAAGAAGGCCTACTCGATTCCGAGGTTTCCTCCCGTTCGGGCACAGGTGGCGCTCAGGCTGAGAAGCCAATCGAACTACAAGAGCTGATCCGGACTGTGACGAGCAGAGATGGTGCAGCTGGGGCAAAGAGCTTGCGCAAGGGAGTCGCACTCATTGTCCTTACACAGCTGTCGCAGCAGCTCTCTGGCGTGAATGCGGTTCTGTACTACAGCGTAAGTGGACCGCCAAATTTTATGCAAAACGCTTTGCACTGACGCTCTTCGCACACGACAGTCCAGCATCCTCTCCGACGCCCTTGGAGCGGGATCAGATCGTCAAGGTTCCAGCGACAGCGAGGCGACCGCAAAATTCATTGCACTTGGTATAACGGTGAGGAGGATCCACGCGCTGACCTGCACGTCATGGCTCACTGAACTTCACCCATCTGTGATTTTTGAAAAGGTTATAAACGCCCTGATGACGTAAGTACGTTGACCTTTGAGGTCAAGCTGTTGCTCATGCGCAGTTTTCCTCGTCGGCGAATAGTTTTCCGCCTCTGTATCTGGTGTCCGAGTCTCGTCTGGGTCGCAAGAATCTGTTGCTCCTCTCTGCAGGTGTCATGTGCGCTTCGAACGCCGTTCTTGCCCTTGGCATCGTCAACAACATTTCCATCTTGTCGGCGCTGAGCATCGTGACAGTCGTCGCAGGCTTTTCGCTTGGCTTGGGACCTGTCCCTTTCCTGATCCTTCCAGAGCTCGTAGAGCCTAGGGTGAGTCGTAGGCGCTGCTTGCGATGGACTCCACGTATTCACGTGTTTACGCATCCCGCAGGCAGTGACCTCGGCATCAGCGCTAGGTATTTCGTTAAATTGGACGGCAAACCTGCTCATCGCCTCCTTTTTCCTGCCGCTCCGCAACTTGCTCGCAAGCGTGGACGGAGGCTCTGGAGGAAGCGTATTTGCTATTTTTGCTGTCATAAACGCAGCTTCCATACTTGGCATACAGCGGTGGTACGCTTACGAGTGGATAGATCAGCAGGATTGATACAGAGGTCAGATGTTAATCTCATCATTCACTAGCGTGGACCTTTACGAAGGCGGCTTAAATTCCCACGGAGACTACAATCGTGATTCGCTAAGTAGATCTTGTGTCAACCTTCAGCGCCGAATAGAGCTCCCATTGATGGGGTGAGGTGCTTAGTCCAAGGTCCTGAAAATGCTCAATTGCGTTGTGCACGGTTGCGTGCGCGTTTGGGCGTGCCAGCCGCGGGAAATTTGTTTTCGCTTGCATGAATTGAGCCATGCGCGTCGCGTTATGTATTTTGTGCTTCTTGACCACAAAAGCATCCACGTTGTTCACGGTCCGTGATTCGCGGATTGGCACCGGAAAGCTCATGGGCTCAGTCAAGAGTGGGAATGCCCGGACGCAAAGTGAGCCTGAGAACACGAAGAGGTGAGAAGAGGTGCTTGCACAAGAGGAGCCACCAAGCAGAGCAGAAGAAGGCCCTACGACTTTAAACTCGGCATGTCGGGATATTTGTACCTCTCCTTTCAGCGTCCGCCTCCAGCTGAAGTGAACGTTGAGGCAGCCCCTGTGTGCTCTGGCTCAAGAGCTGCCAAGCAAACGATCAACATTTCACCGCTGCTGACCAACGATCTCCGAGACGAGGCATTTGTACCCGAAGATCTTGCTGAAGCTCCACGGCTGCACTTCGCTTGGGTGACCCTGAATCAAGAGGCTGGAAGGGGGTCGCAGGTACAGGCGCTGGGAAGTGTCTGCAGCACCGCATGGCTTGGGCCTGAGTCCGCCTGGAAGACAGTGACCATCGACCCACCCGAGCTTGAGCATTATGACGGTGAGGTTTGGGTCCGACTTGCCCTTTGGGCATCCACCAAGAACAAGCAAGTCTCGAGCGCGGAGAATCTCACTCAGCTTGTCCAAGATGCGCTTCGGGTGCCGATCGAGGTACACACGTCAGCAAATAGTCAGCCAAAGATCATTCCGGTGCTCAGTGGTCCTATTCTACTGCGCAAAGCTTCCATACAAGCCGGTCAGATTCACAAGCACGCGTCTCAGAAAGGTGCCCGGACCTCCAGCCAGCAGCTCACGAGCACGGCTAAGAAGAGTGTGAAGACAAAATTAGACACTCTGACCCGCCTCTACTCAATTAGTCTACCCTATGAAGACTTGGCGTGGATGTGCAAGCCTGACGATGTGTCACCAAGCGCTTCTGAAGTCGAGCGGAGCGCATCAACCATAATGATTACGGAAAGGACTGGCTACGAGCTGGATAAGGTGAGCGCTCCGAGCAGCTCTGCGACTCTAGCCGCAAAGTCATCGTCGAAGCTGCTCACGTCCGCGTCTACTCTTTCAGCATCTGTGGGACGCATCTCTACATCTCTCTCGTCTTCTGCGTCATGTGATGAATCAGCGGGGCATCGACTCCCCAAAGGCGGCAGAGCCGATCCGCGACGGACGTCGCAAAAGGCAGAGGGTGGACGAAGAGAAGGATACAAGCGCGAGCGACAAGACCACACCTCCAGGACAACTAGGCGCGCTTGAACACCTTCGATCACTCCTACAACGCAGGAGTCTTCGCGTCGTTGAGCTAGGTATGCTGCAGGTCGTGCCCTCACTCGCGTTGTGTGTGACTCACGGACCCTTCTTGGCATTCATGCAGGCGCCGGGACTGGGCTCCTCTCCATCGTCTTGGCTGTCTTGCTCACACCGCGAGATCGAGGGGCGCTCGACAAGGCAAAGCTTGGTGCCAGCCCTCAGCCCCCGCTTGAAGACCGTACCGATCTTGAGGAGACGCCTGGAACAGCGCAGAAACTGCACATATATGTCACGGATTTGTGTGAGCATCACCAAGCGATGTCACCTCTCCTCGTCTGACACTATGCTTTGCCCCTTCACAGCTTCCGCGCTGGAGCTGATACAAAGCAACATAGATGACAATAGGACGCTCCTTCAAGCGCAGCAAAGCTTCACACCTGAATCCCTTCTTATCGAGCCCTTGATGCTAGACTGGGACGAACAATTGCCAGCTCTGCTGCGAGACGACCAGCCCGATCTAGTGTTGGTATCCGACTGCACTTACAACCCGGAATCTTTCCCTTCACTCTGTCGAACAATCCGAGATCTTCTGACTCGACCGAGTGCGCCTCGAGGAAACGGGCCACATGCGCCAGTCTGCCTTTTGTCGAAGAAGCATCGCCACGCAGCAGAGGAAGCGCTTTGGGCAGAAATGCAAAGAAATCACCTAGCCTGGACGCTCTTGTCCGGTGCGAATGGATTTGGCCAGGGCTTCGATGCCAGCTTGAATTCTGTATCCACTAGCGACATTGCGATCGTCGCAACTGACACTGCGTCGGAAGACAAGGAATACGGCGGATGGGGCATCTGGCTTGTTCGCAAAGCCAGCCCATGAGACCAGTCTCGGCCCGGCTTGTCGCCAAATCCGCCGTGACTCTACCAATTGGCGTGCCTCACCTCCATGTTGTGGTCGACATCAGTTTCGCCCTGTACAACAGTCAATCTGGTGCATGTGAATGCATTGCCTGTCACTTCCGCTTGAGTACAAGTAGTGACTGCAACAGTGCGGCCAAGAGCCGCGGAGGCTCAGAAATTGCAAACAGCATAGTGTTCTAGCTGGCCTGTCCAAAGATGCTGAACTTTCTAACGATCCCTGGACCATGCTCGTCGTAGTCTGCTTTGGAGTAGCAAGCACCTTGAAAGTCTGGAAGACTGCCCAGAAGAGAGCCGCCGTACCACACAGCGTACCGTTGCATTTTGTGCGAAATGACATCTGAGCGGGGGAGGCAGCGGAGAAACTTGTCAGTCGGCCGCCCCTGTAAACATCTTGATACCATTGGCACCGCACACACAACGCGGCCAACACTCACTAACGTCAATGCCCGAGCTGCGCATCAAACTTCCGCTTGCGACCTCGGATGCAGCCAATCTGGAGTCGACGATCGAGCGCAAGTCTTTCCTCAATCGCTGACCAAAGTGGGCAAACATGGTAGAACCTCCGGAAAGAACGATGTTCTGCGGCACGAAAACGACACAGCAGAACTTGAGGTCAGTCTCTTGTTATATAAATTCCCAACTCGACGTTGGAAATTTGCGCTCCCAACTGCTGGAGACGCACCTTGTAGAGACCCCTCCTGACATCAATTGGGCTTTGCTGGATCACGGTGTCGACCACCTCTGGCAAGGGGGTTAAAAAGTCCGAACTGGCAATCTCTGGATTGAAGAAAATCTCCGGCGCCAGAAATCTTTCATAACCGACGTCCACAGAGTACTTGCGGCCCGTGACTGTATGCTCGCCTTCAAAGCGCTCGAAGTACTTCAATGGATCGACATCGTAGCGCCTAAATTCTCGAACAATGTCTTGGCAAACGTAACTAAAGTGGTGATCGAGAATGGGGCTAGCTGTCAGTCTTGCTATCAACCAAGCACTTCAATGCGTCTATACGCACCTGTAATCTTCCTTAATCTTCTCTGCCACCCTCCTGCTATCCTCTGGTGGGATATTGGCCGCCTCGCCCCTTTCTCTGAGTAACTGCTGGACGAAGTACGTGATATCTCGTCCAGCGATGGGAATGTGTTTGATCGCGCTGCCAATCACATAGCCTTCCGCCTGCAAGAAGCCGCAAATCGCGTCGACAGGTCTACCTGTCAGCAAGCGTGGCCAGGCTCAACGCATGCACTCCACGGTAAGCCACTCACCACTGGAATGACGTGTGTGACACCATCTCCAGAGTCGATGACAGTACCGGTTAGAGTCCTGTCCGTCACCTTATTACTACTCCAGCTAGCAGCCAGGGCAAGAACGGCCTGGACGGCAATATAAAGACCCTTGACATTGAACGACTCGAACATGATCTCTGCCGTATTCTCTCTATTCTCGGGAGGGTTTAGAGGTGGCTCCGTCTGACCAGTTTGGAGACCGCGGGTGGATTGCGTGCGAGGCGTCAGCAAATGGCACTTTGAGCAACAGCCAGGTGCTTGGGGTTTCGCGTATATCGCCACGGAATTGCTGCCTAGCGGAGGTCATCGGAACTCACCAACATCGTGTAGTGATCTTCGGGCTCCGCTCGCAAGTACTTGAAAAAGCACTGCTCCCAGAACCTCTCCATCAAGTCCCAGTTTTCGACCAACCCATGCTTGATGGGCTGCTCGACTGTGATTGCAAGAGGCGAAAGAGTGCATGAGTGTTTGATTGGGTCAGATTGTAGCTTGCCTCCGCTGTGACAAATCACAGCATCTTTCTCGGCCGTACACGCTCCCACAAATCTCTCACTCACGCTGGTACGTCTTGGCATTCGCAACAGCCTCATTTCCGATGAAAAAATCCAAGTCCTCGATGCCTCGCTTGCTAGCCAAGCTGCTGCCGGCCAATCCGCCAGGTTTGGAAGGAACACCGGGAGCCCTGGAAGCTGAGGTGGAAGATGCACCACCCGCACCGCCAGAGGGACGGACTGCAATGGCCGTAGGGAACGTGAAACTCGGCGACTGATTGCCTGCCCAACCACACTTAGTGAAACCTGTTCCACAGTCTATCACCGCCACGTTGGATTTGGACATCTTGCGGTAAGTGTTGCGAGGATGACCTGACCGTCGGGGGCGTCGAGTACGTGAGAGCGGCGAGTCGGGGGTCGCGGTCGATTGCGTCAGATCCAGCGAGTGAAGCTGCGACAAAGAATCAGGCAGGGCCTACGATCGTCAATGTTACTGCGCAGTCGCAAGTCGTGAGCAAGTATGTGGATGGTGTAGGTTGTTGGTACGTCGGAAGTATCCTTGTGGTGCACTGACGTGCGGTGTCTTTGTGCTGTGAACCCATCCACACATGAGGGCAGCTGCATGCTGCGTCGATGGGGCCGCGCGATGGCTGGCCGGCTTGCGCTGGTGGGCTTGATCGCGGTCTGGCTGGCTCGAGCGAGGCATCCAACGACACCGCCACGTGGAGGCGTGGCCAGAGCAACCTTATTGCTTGCATGCTGCACACCGCACGTAAGTGGGGCATCATGCACAACGCGACACGTGATTTTGCAACACGCGTTGAGATCAGAGCTCACTCATGCATGCGCCTCAGCAGCAACCTCGATTCACGATCCGAGGTGATGCATGGCCATTGGGGATTCAAGCGTGCTAGCGGTCCGCAAGGGTATGGACGGGCAAGTTTCTTGACTGATACTATCATCCAAAGTCACGAGTGGGGACTTTGGTGACTCGAATTCCAATGCCCGCTGGCCGCGCCTTTTCACACACCGGCGTTCTCAACGTTGCCACGTACGGATACACCCCACTCGTCACGCGCATATGTCGCAGCGCACATCCAGTCGCGCTCGCCTGGCAGGTCGGACAGGATCGCGAAGCGAGGCCCACTTTGCATCCGAAGCTGGCATAGATCTCGAGGCGCTTCAAAGGCAGGAAGAGGTTGGCTCTAGTCTCCCAGACAATGGAGCCGACGTGAGTGTGCCTACCTCATCCACCTTGTCCAGCGCCGACGCTCAGGACAGCTCGCTGCCTCCTCCTGTCCTTGCCGGGACTTCTCAGCTAGAATCGAGTCTAACCCTTGATCCTCCCTCGCAAGTGGTGAGCAGTCCGAATGGAAGAAGCTCGAGGCTGCCTCGTGCAGCTGCAGCGCGAAGTCGGCAAAGGGCGACCAAGGCGCCCACACCTCTGCCAGAGCCGAGCGAAGATGAGGACGAGTATGACGACCAGTCCGGCCCAGTCTCTACCCCGAAACGCTCTAGTCGCACTAGACCTTCCAGCGATAGACGACCGCTCAAGCGCGGGAAGCCCGTTGTGGGGGACGAAGCTGATGGATCTGGGCCAGGTGCTGAAGGCAAAAGCCTAGAAGAGGAGGGTGCGGATCAGGAGAGCGACGAGATGGACGCGACGCCCAGAAGAAGACGCGCGGACGCTGGCAGAGGCCGCAGCCTTGGCAGAAGCAAAGCCGCGGGGACGCGCACTAGAGAAAAGAGTGCGACACACGCTGAGACCGACGGTTTTCCCCATCATCCTGCCGATCAGGAAATCTTTGAAGAATTTCAAGCTAGCACTACCGCGGACAACGGGAGCGAGAGCGAGGCAGAAGCTTCTCTGAAAAAGCGTCGTGGCTCAAGATGGCGAGGAGGAGGACGCCGAGGAGGAAGAGCGCGAGCTGGCCAGGGACGACATTTCAAGCGCGGCGCGGTCTCCGCCGGAGCAGACGAGGATGAAGAGGAAAGTTTGCATGAGGAGAAAGATGCAGAGGAAGACAAGGTCTCAGATGCCGGCGAGACTGACTTGGTTCCAGTGGACACCAGATCGCGATTCATGCTAGTGTCCGAGTTCGGTCAGACTACGCTGGTCCCGGCTGTCAAACGCGTCAAGGGCACAGCGACCAGCTTCAGCTTGGCCACTAAGGACGATGCGCGAGGTGGCATGGGTCGAGGCAAAGGGTACAGGTACAGCAAGCGTGGCGGCAGAAGAGTCCGTGGAGGTGCGGGTGGTAGCGCCACACCCAGCGATAGCCCTGCTCCTGGAAAATTCAAAAAGAGTGGTGGCGCGCGAGTCAGCGACCGAACCCCTTCTCGGTGGGCACATGGCGAAGACGACGAAGACGGTGAAGACGACGAGCAAGGAACAGGGGAAGACGGCCCAGAGAAGGAAGATATGGAAGGTAGCCACGATGAGGATGACGCGCAGAATGACGCGGCTGGGGTAGATGCGTCAGAAGACGAGTCGCAGATGGTGGACGTGCCCCAAGTCGCTTGGGTCCAAGGCCGAGAGTACACCTTTGTCGCTGACGAGCTCCAGCTCGACGGGGACGAAGAAGGTGAAAAGAAGATTGACATTCACGGCAACTTGCTAGGTGGTACGTACAAGTCTCAGAAGTCGCTGGGCCGAGCCTGCGTTTAGGCCCCTGACTCAACTTGACCTCGGGCGCTCTCACAGGTCGTGAGTGGCGTATTGCAACCTTCACATCCTCAACAAGGTCAGATCCACAGCGACGCTACTGTCTCGCTGTAGATGCCGCCCGAGCGTGCGGCTTCAAGGACTCGCTCTACTTCTTCCGTCGCACGCCTTTGCTGGTGCGACTCTTTCTGACACACAAGGAGCGCGAGGAACTCGTTGATGCTGGCAGAATCGACCCGAAGCTGAAAGGTCGCAAAATTGCTGTTGTCGCTGCAAGGAACGTCTTCAAGGTATTTGGCAGAGCCTGCGTTAGATGTGAGCGGATCTTTTTGCGTATTGTTTCTTGTTCAACTCGCTGACATGTGCTCATGTCTGCCCACATTAGATGGGCGAAGTGTCGTGGACGACTATTACGAGGCTGCCGCAAAGGAAGCGGGCGCAGCGGATGAGGGACAAATGGGAGGCGCCGTCATCGGCGCCGTGCGCGAATCCGGCGGTAGAGTTGCTCGCGCAACCGATGATGGCGCTGCTGCTTCGAACACCGCATCCATGCGCTACAAGGAAAAACCTCGAGATCGCGAGGCGGAGAAGCTGCGAAACCTTGCTAGGCAGCTCAGAGAGTCGTATGAGCACAGCACGACGGACCCATTCACTGCTGAGCCGGTGCGCACGCTGTTCGGGGATTCTGGCAGCACGCCTTTCGTGAGGGCCGACGATAGACAGAGGCAAAAGGCGATTCTGAGCAATGCCAGTGTCACTTCCGAAAATTGGATGCTGATGATGGCCAGGAGTACGCAAGCCATGAATGAAGAGCTCTACGCCGGAAGGAAAGAGAGGCTCGTCAATTTTGTGCGCCCAGAAGAGGCGTTGGGCGATTTTGAGGAGATCGACCGTCTGCAGAAACGCATAGATTCCAATGCCCCTCACGCAGGATCAGTCACACAGAAGTTCGCGCGACCTGTTGGCGTGTACGAACCAGCAACGAACGTGGTGCATGTCGCTCAGGATACACAGCCCCGATGGGCAACAATTGAGAAGGTGCGTTTGACTGCTCAAAGGTCGTTGAAATTTGCAGTGCTCTTTCTGAAGACCTTCTCTTCCTCGCCCCCCCCCCCCCCCCCCCCCCTCAGGTGTCCGGTCGTCCCGATTTTGCGATTCAGTCAAATGCACACGCACAGCCCATCTTGGGTGGTGCTCGAGCTGGCAGTAATGCCTGGGGGCTGGCAACGTTCACGACGAGCATGCACCAACCGGCGGCTGCCCCTCAAGAAGTTCGAATCCCATCAGGCTCTGAGGATTCAAAGGCGACGTCTCCGTCGCAAATGCAGGAGTGAACCGCATGTATTTCTACAGCGCAAGACGATACATTTGATCCGTTCGTGCTCATGTTCACCTTGGTGAACGCTACAGAAAGCCAATTCCTGTTCGCGGACCTCAATTGCAGACATGCCGGCCGCCCCAGTCTGGCTGTCGTGCGGGCGGGCGGGGCAAGGTAATCGGGGGGCAGAGGCCGGGCGCCTTGCCGCCGGCCGGCATGGATCGATTTGCCCGGAGAAAAGATAGATTCACCTTGCTCCATGAACGCTGAGTCAAGTGTCCTGCGTCTGCGCCAGCGTCATTAGATCGATTTCGCTTCTGCTCATGGTCCGAACACCCTTTGGTACGTGCGAGAGGAGATGCTTGACATTCAAGTCGGGTGATACCATATGTGGCGATGCCTCAAATGGCACTAGCGCGCGCTCAGCTGTGGATTTGCGGCGGTGCGTTTGCTTTGTTGGCGCCAGATGAAGGGTCAGATCAGGTAAGCTAGGGGAAAGGGATGGTGAATCAAGAATCACCGACGGGCGTCGGTCGAATTTGAAATTGGGCTGATCATAGCTATTCACGATGTGGAAGAGAAGCGTCAGCAGCTCCGTTGAGAGAAGTTCAATGGTGAATCTTGTCTAGCTCTAGACAGGAGCGTAAAACCTTGCGAGATGCCGTACCATCGAGGTTCTCCGTGGCAGAGAGCCTTTCAGCCTCTATGAGGGAGTGGGCACACGTGACCAAAGCTGTCTCGCGCCGCCTGATTATAAGCAAGGGCTATCCACTTTTGACTCAAGACTCTTCAGATGAGAGATCATACCCTATCATATATGTATCGTGGGCCTTTGCGCATCGCTGCAGCCTGTGCATGCTGCGAGGCTCGTCTGGCCGAGCGGAGCGTAAATGTGCTCGTGCATCTCTTGGCGCGCTAAACAGTGCCGAGGATCAGCACCAATTAAATTCGTGATGCGTGCTGGTGTGTTGCTGCGAGAGCGTCTCCGTGGGGAGCGGCTGCCGGCAGCATGCTGCATGCAAGCTCGCTTATTGATCAACGGCAAAGGCACGCATACATGATATGCACTTGTGCGGCAGCGCTCAAGTACAGTAGAGCACACAATTCGTTCGATCGAGTGGCTCACCAAATCCGAGCTTTGTCTGTCAGGAGCGAAGACCCCAGCCTCATATACCTGCATGTATGCGGCATGCACGCCAGTTGCGAGGTCGCGTGGCTGCAACGGCTCTCACCGCGCAGTCTTGGCGTAGCTGCTCGATGTCGCGGTCACGCGTCCGTCTTGCTGCTGCTGGGCCGCTCAATTAACCTGCGAGTGCGCGTCAGCAGGTTCAGTGAAACAAGCTCAGCTGAACCCTGGCTGCACAAAGTGACGCGGGTATGATGCCCGCTCAGCAGAAGAGTCACGCGGTGTGGGTTGCGGCGGTGCAATTCGCCGTGCCGGACCAGTGCCTCAGTCTGCGGAGGCATGCATGCTCTCTCTGTCGCTGCATGCTAACGATTCGGACGACCCTAGCTGCCATGGGTAATCGTTTCCTGATGGCTGCTGCTGCAAGCGAAATTCTCAGAGCAGCAGCCAAGACATCGCGAGGAAGAGACGGCGGCATGGAAAAGCAAAGCCGTTGAGAGGCTTGTGGTGCCCAAATGTCTTCAGTGACTTGTACAAGGCCTGCCGGACCGCACCGCACCGCACCGCGTGCCTGTTTTGGCTTCGGGTGTGTCAGAGGCTGGCGGCGCATGTTTGTGGGATGCGGCTCAAAGTGGGCAGACGAGGTCAGGCTGCTGCAGATCGAGTCACCAGTGCGATGGGCAATAACGGCAAGCGTCTATAGCAGGCAAACACGCACAACAATGAAGCCGCTTAGCAGGACTTGCTGATGAGATGAGCTGATGCTGGCTGGCTGACCCTTCTCATGTACCGAAGCACCGATCGAACGGCCGCGTCTGTGATGTCTTCAGGCCACTCACCTGCTGTGCGCCCAGTGAGCCAAATGAGAAGAAGAGGGGTTTGCATATGTATGGCCCCGGACTTCTGCCAGAATACGCGTACGTGCTCCTCAAGCAATGTGTGTACCGGTCCGATGAGAGTCGCGCTGGGTTCGTGCGCACAAAGACCGGTGGCAGTCAAAGTCCATAACGCCGAAGTGTGAGAGCAGCAAAGCACCTAGGCTGTGTTGACACGTACTGCATAATAGGTATACATGATGAGAGCCCAGCAGCATGAATGGCGGGTCGGGGACTCTGACTTTTGTCGCTTCGTTGCAACGGTTTCGCGATTTGCTGCTGCTGCTGCTGCTGCTGCTGCTGCTGCTGCATGAGCGCCCGAGCAGTCACGAGTAGTTCGATATGGTATCGATCATTCGCGAGATGCGGTTGCTGTCGGTGCAGGTGCTCCTATAGCCAACAGCGCTTCGTCGTGTGCCCCCCTTCGATCCCCCTAGCTACCCTACAGTATGTCGAACTGACTACTTACCTTTAGCCCGCTTGCTTCTATCACGGCATCCGCACACATCACACTCACTTTACCGCACAATCTTGCCTTGAGGTCTGAACTGGCATCAGATCCCTTCTTCACCTTTGACGCCGCTTTTCTGCCTGCCTAAGCTGCACAGCGTCATCCACATCAGCATCCGCTTCCCCACATACTCTCTTCTGACTCTGAACCCTAGACTCGATACTACCGCAAGGCGAATCCAACAACACCCTTTGCATTTAATTTGGTTCTGAGAGTTGATCCGATCTCGACTTTATCCCTTCAGCAGTCCACTTCGGCGATCTCAATCAACGTTCCTTCACTTTACGTACCTCGACTTCCGGCAACGTCTTCCTTACTCTTGAGCTCGCTGTCTCCGGCGCTCTTGCGGCTTCACCTCGCTCGCCGCACCTGCTGAGCCGCTCAAGCATCGCTCACACCTTGCCAGGCACTCCGTACTCCCGATCAGCTTAGCCAAAAGTAGCAATCCGACGTTTCGGGAAACGTCACTACCACAATGAGGTCTGCAGCAGCACTCACCGTCGTGCTTTCCGCGCTCTGCATCTCCACGGCTATCGGCTCAACAAGCTCAAACAGCCATCGCTTTGATGTTCGTCAGCGTCGGACAGATTCCCACGCAAAGCGCTCTGTCGATGGCGCTCTACCAGCATCGGAGCACCCTTTTGCCAAACGTGATGCGTCCACTTACATGGCATCGACGCTGCCAGAGAACAACGAAGGCGAGGTGAGTTTTCGCGGGCCGGAGGAGATTATACAATGGTGGTGCAGCGTGCTCGCCAGGTGCAGAGGCGGCAGACGGTTTTCAGCTAGGGACGCCAAAGCTGCATGGGTGGGATGCGAGGGAGGAACGAGCACGCCTTCTCGATTCGGTGTAGTAGAATGGCATTCGCGACCAAGGCATCTCCATGACTGCTTCTCTGTGTGCCGTACGTGCAGGCGTCGCGCGACTTCCAGGCCCATCTCGGTTTGCTGAGCGACAGTGTCTTGTTATCGGCGCATGGAAGAGGTGATCGATGCTGTGTATCACGCTCGGTCGGCCCACTGCTTTCTTTCCTCGAGCTACCGTCAGTCTACTAGTAGCGACAGCGTACACTTCCGCCGAGGCTTGCCGCTTCTCAATTTGCATCGTGGGGTCCCGATGGTTGGCTCAACGCTCCTCTTCATGGTGACGCTCGCGCATAAGCTTCGTGCGGCTGGTGCAGTCGAGAGGCATTGAGGTGTACCACTACCACCCCTTTATAGGCTTGGAGAGGTCAGGAAATGCCGCGGTCGCTCGATAATCGGCCTCCGCAGTTCCGCGAGGTCGCGCACCATATTCCATGGTCCGGCAGCGGAGTTTGCGCGTGCAAGGCACTATGCCGTCCCGAAGACGCGGGAGTTGCGCGGTACTGCATGGCTTCCCTTCGCTGCACACTCCTGTCCGAGCCACTCTGCTGGATATGGAATTACGTCGTCGTCGTGTTCACACTCACGTCGGTTCGCGCCGCTGACCACTTGCACCTCAATTCTTGAACGCAGGATCACTCAGATCCTCAGGACAGCGTACCCAAGGGGGCGCGCCTGACCAGTATCGATGTTGGGTCAGGCGGCGAGCAGATTGCGACGTACATCAGTGACCAGAACGAAAATGACAAGGCTACGCACGCCTTCATCATGATCCATGGCAAGCTGCGAAACGGCGGCGAATACTGGACGACGATGAACAACGTGCTGCAGAGCGCCATCGACGCCAATTACAAAGGAGTGGACGAGAATGCCATCGTCATCGCACCTCAGTTCTATTCCACCAAATTCAACGAAAAGCAGTACAGCAAAAACGAACTCGCTTGGCCCGACGTCAATGCCTGGCAAGCTGGTGACCCGGCAAGTCACCCAGACGACACCCAGCTGACGTCTATCGACGCACTAGACGCCATCATTGAGTCGCTCGCAGATCAGGACACGTACCCAGCTCTCACCAACGTCACGGTCGTTGGCCACGGTGGGGGAGGACAACTCGGACAGCGCTACGCGACCATCGCCAAGAACCAGCCGTCCAACATCCACATTCGATACATCCACGGCGACCCCTCCAGTGGTGTCTACTTCACCAAGGATCGGCCGCTCACCGACGAAAGCGTGGCCAGCATCGCTGACTGCCCCCTTTACAACACGTGGCGCTATGGATTTGACAACTTCACCGGCACTGCCGATGGTCTCAAGAAGCCCGAGGAATACTTTCAACAATATATCTCGCGAGATGTCGTGTCCATTGTCGGGTATCAGGACACCACAGCAGGCGGTGATCAATACTGCATGGCTTTGCTGCAGGGAGGTGTCGCCCGTCGTGACCGCAATTTGGCCTGGTGGCAGTACATCAACACCTTAGCTCGCACCAATGAGGATCTGACGGGCTTCCCCGGCAACTTTAGCGAACTGCCGGACTGGTCAAACTTGAGCCAAGGCATCATCGGCACCAAGCTTGTTGTGGTCGAAGACGCAGACCACGATGCAGAGAAAGTCTTTGAGAGCGACGTGGGACGTGCTGCTCTGTTTGACGTCGATAATCTGCCTACCGGGTGGAGACCCAGACATTGGGTCCAGAAGCCCGCCATCAAAAAGAGCGTTCCGTCCTCATCCACTTCTGCTGACAGCGCACGCTCTACCGACGCCGTCTCTGAGGACGATCAACAGTCAGGCGCGATGAGTACCTTCCTGAAGCAACCTATCACCCTCCTGAGCATTGCCTTGGCAGCTGGCATCGCTTCCTCTCTTTACCTGTAGTCTCAGTCGCGACTACTTTCTACCTTTCGCAACATCGAGGACACTGTGGCCAGCATCAAATCCAATTCCGTCACTTGCATCCGGCGTACTCCCGTCCATCTCCTACCACTCTCGCTGCAGTCGCTGTTTGGAAGACCAATCGCATTACCATTTTTCTCTTCACATAGACGTCGCATCCTTGCTGGCAAGGTGATAGCTACTTGAATCAACCTGTACATACTTTGAAGCCAATGTCATACCCTTGGCTGAAGCGAACTGCACTCACGCGCGAAATGGGTCGTTTGTGTGTACGAAAAGTGGCCAAATGAAACGACAAATCTCTGAATGAGAGCAGACGTGGCGAGCGCGTCAGGTTGATCACGAATCACCGTATGATCGTCCTCATGAATCAAGCCCTTGCCAAGCCCGCTCGGCGCACCAGCGTGCTTGATACTCGCGCGTGATCTCGGAAGCCGGAGACGAGCGCAGATGCCCGAAAGGTCCGCCGCCTCGGCAGCGTCTCGTCAGAAAGCGACGCGTACAAGTCTTGGGCTTCACTTGCGTCGACCTCACCGCGCAAGCCAACAGACGCCAGCAAAGTCGAGATCGACTTTCCTTTTCCGCATCGATGGTGGAACCGGGGCGATGCATTCCTTGAGGCCTACGCTTTGATGACGGAGAGGGTGATTTGCAGCAGAGATGCGAATATAGTCAGGAATCTGTACGCGCCGAGGCGGTCGTGAGCGCGGATCAGTCAATCTTTCGCATGCCCGAGGCCTCGATCGCGATGCAGCACCGGCCTTCGGGCATGCGATCTTGCCGTTTAGCCGCGCGTTAACGAGGCCGCGCGCATGGTCCTTGATTATACTACTCACGACTCATATAGACTCACGACTGCACTTTGAGCGCAGCGCGGATTCACGCGTCGCAGCGAGGGTGCTGCAAGGATATGCAAGGTGGTGCTGCTGTTTGAGGCTGAGGCATGCACGTCAATAAGGCAACAACAGGCCACACGCAGCCAAGGCAGGCAGGCAGGCATCACAGGCGAAGATCACGCTTTTCTGCCTCATCAGACGATGAGCTTCAAGCTCAATCCCAGCGGCACCGCATTCGCCGTCAAGCTTTGAGCTTCCCCGCGTTTCAACAGGCGAGGTTCGGCAGGTGTACGCCTCTTCTTGCTTTGCACCTCGTCATGACCTGGTGGAATCACCAAGCCAAGCTACAAGCAGCTCTTCATCGTCCGCCCAGCGTCCTACTCTCCTTGTCTTTGCGACGACTGTCACTGTTCAGCAGCCACAGAGCACAACAAGCATCGCGGCATCGGTTCTGAGCAAGCTGCCAGATCACAAGCAGAGCTAGCTACACTGCTGCATGCAAGGGTGAGAGCGAGGCTTCATTCAGAACAGCCACCACAGACTGTCAGGCTCACCACGCTGAAAGCGCCAAAGGCACCTCGTAATGCTGGTCGCTACACGCAAAGTCTTTTCAGCTGTTCGCACTCATTCTCGATCGGCGCACATCCCTGCCAGGAACGTGCATCTCACCTTTCCAACTGCTTTTCCGCCAATCGTTCCTGCTCGGCGATCCCTTAGCACCAGCTTTCCAGCCATGTTCGCCCTGACACCCTTCCGTGGCGCTCCCGGCAGTGCGCCCCCAAAGACTTTTTCCAGGCAAGGAGAGCTGCCACGTCTGCCAGTCCCAACCTTGGAAGAGACTTTCCCCAGGTACCTCAAGTCTCTTGAACCGGTCTTGAGGCAAAAGGAAGAGCTCGGCCAGCTCCCTTCCGGCGCCACTGCTGCCAGCGAGCTGCAAAAGCGCGCCGAATGGGCTCAAGAGGCCGTGAAGGAGGGCAGTCTGGCTAGAAAGCTGCAGCAGCGTCTGATTGGTCAGTGACGAAGCTTGATCAGCTGCAAGTGCCAAGCTGGGCGCGCTTGATGCGAGCGCAGCCCCAAATGTCAATCTGATTTTATGATCTTCCTGTTGCGCTCGACGCAGATGTGGACCGCACAACCCCAGACAATTGGCTGGACGATCGATACTGGCTGCAAAAAGCTTACCACGAATGGCGCGTTCCGCTACTGGTCAACTCCAACTGGTGGCTCATGTTCCGCGCGGATCCGAACACACCAGCTGCAGATTTGGAGCTGGGCAAAGTGCAGCCGGAGAGGTATGGAGCGCTGACTCCTTCTGAGGATTTCAGCGTTGCGCTCGGAGCGAAAGAGTGGAAGGGGCAGCAGTGGGGCATCAGAAGAGCGACCTGGATCACTGGCAGATTGCTGGAATTCAAGAGGAGGCTCGATCAGTGAGTTTTCTTCCCTTTCCCGCATTCGAGACTAAGCGCGCACAGCAAGCATTGCCGCCTTTGGAAGCTCTCGCTGAGCTTGATGCTTCATTACCTTGCTCATTGCAGTCAAGAGATTATGCCAGACGCATCTAGGTCGAGTGCTTTCTGCATGCACCAGTATACGCGGTGAGCAGAGCCTGTTGCATTCCACCTGAGCGTTTGCACGCCTTCTTCTTATGCGAAGACCATCCCCTCAGCTTGTTCGGCGTCTCCCGCATTCCTGCCATCCCCCACGATTGGAATACAGCGACGCCGCATCCCACAGTGGCTCGCCACGTTTGCGTCATGGCACGAAACAACTTCTATCAAGTGGAAGTGCTTGGCCAGGATGGTGTTACTCGGCCCCTGGAAGAGATAGAGAAGGCATTCACGGACATTGTGGAGGACGCCAAGAAGGCGGACGGAGACGCAGTTGGCATCCTCACCGCCGACGATCGGGACACTTGGGCAAGGGTGAGTAGACTGATATTGACCTTGCTTCAAGCGTAAGCTCATCGAATCATCGAATTTTGTCATTCGTCTAGGCCCGTGAACATCTCCTCGCCATTTCAAAGGTCAACCGAGCCACCCTTGGTGCTTTGGAAGATTGCTTGTTTGTGGTGTCTTTAGACTCGTCAGTGCTGCCAAACGTGTCAGGACACCCTGAGCCTGTGACGACTGCGACTCCAGCATCCGTAGATGCGCACGCGCGCAACATTGCCGGCGCTGGCAGAGGGGGCCACAACCGATGGTTCGACAAGGCACTCAGCGTTGTGATGGAGCCTAACGGTCGAGGGGGTATCAATGGCGAGCACTCCCCGTGCGACGCCCTGATCCCCAGCATTGTCATCGACTTCGCCCTCGCTGAGCCAGCTCCCGAGCCTGGTCAACCTTTCCCGAACTCCATTGCACCTGCTGGACCCGCTGGCGCGACTGCGTCATGGAAGAAGCTGCAGTGGGAGCTGGACGATAAGGCGCACGCTTCCATTGCGAGCTCTGCCGCTGCGGCCAGACAATTGGTCAGCACGAGCGATATTGGCATGTTGTGGTACGACGAGTACGGAGCGGAGTGGATCAAGAAGGTGGCCAAGCAGAGTCCAGACGCCTTCCTCCAAATGGCACTGCAACTTGCTTACGCCAACGTGAAAGGGTATCAGAGTCCTACGTACGAGACCGCCAGCACACGCGTCTTCAAACACGGCAGGACAGACGTGATCAGAAGCTTCAGCAACGAGGCGTACGAATTCGTCCGCGCGGTGCGGGAAAAGAAGCCGGTGAGTCGAAGGTGATGCGAGTCCGATCACATCATGGTACATCTGGCGCTGAGTGCAGGCATGCTCCTCGTTCGCTGCTAGGCGTCGGAGATCTACAGACTCCTCTCGGCTGCCTGCCAGTCCCACAATGCACAAACCAGGGCCGCATCGACTGGCAAAGGTTTTGATAGACATTTGACTGGTCTGCGACTGGCGTACAATCCAGAGGAGGACGGAACTCCTGAAGAGGCTTGCGAAGCCGGGGCGCGCATCCTGCTTGGCGATGAATTGCTCGGCGAAAGTCAGACCTGGAAGTTGTCCACATCCGGTCTCAGCAGCGGCTTGAGATTCTGCGGAACCGGTTTTGGGTCCGGCTTCGAAGATGGCGTGGGCACCAACTACCTCGCTGGTGGCCAATTATTAAAGTTTGGACTGGAGACGAAGCACTCTCCAATGAACTCTAAAGACCCGACAGCCACTTTTTCCAAGGCTCTTGTCGATGCGCTCAGGTTGATGAAAGAAATGTGCGAAAAGGAGGCGCCCGCCGCGACGGAAGGTGAAACCAAAGGCAAGCTTTGAGCTTTTCTACATACCGCTGTACAAAGCGACCCGCTTGAGAGCGTCGTCTCGATGCAAAAACATTTGATATGATGCCTCTGTGATGCGTTGCAGATGACGCTTTCCGTGTGCCGCTTGACGTGAGCGCCGCTCTCCGCCATTCTCAAAGCCATTTCGAGAGCGCCCACTTGAACATAGACACGTGGTGAGCAGCTGGCCGTTTCCGTGAAGGCGCATCGTGACGTTGACTTCCAGTAAGATCGATAGGTGCATTGGAACAGCTGCGACCTCGGCAGTATTTCATCGAGACTCGCTAGCGCAGGTCAAGAGTCGAGAGGTTTCTGGTGATGCAAGCGTCGAACATGGGCGAGAGAATGCTTGCGAAATGTTGCATCACGCAGCGATGCTCTTTGCTGCTACCGCACCGACGACGAGCGACTCTACTTTCTTGCTCTCCTGAACGCTCAATTCGCTTTTCTGGTCCGTAGTCTGAAGCTTGTAAGCTTTGGAAATCCGTTGCCGATCAGTGATTGACGGTGCATTCTGGTCTTGGTTGGGCAAAAGGCCGAGAGAGCTAAGAGGAAGCAGTTCTGCACCAGGTACGAGCGCTTGCATTTGCTGGAGGACTTCCTTGACCCGCAATGAAGGAGCACTCAAGCGGATGAGCACGAGATGCGTGGTGGTTGGGGTAAGGCCAAAAGTTCTCAGAGCGTCGCCTATCTGTGATCCGGAAAGGTTGAGGACAGCAGGGGATGGTTCAACATGACGGAATGCGAGACGACCAGCATCTGGTCTGCGACTCACGTTGTTAGTGATGCCAAGTCTATATATGACCTCTGCATGATTGCTCTTGGCTTTCTGCAGCCCATTTCCGAGGGCGGTCTGGGCTTGCCAAACAGCGGTGTGAAGGTGGGCCTCGGATACGATGGTAGCCGCATCAATGAGCGCGAAGTCGACGCGCGCCTTTGCAGCTCGACCAGTCTCGTCGTCTGAAGCACGAGCGGCGGCAAGAAGGGAAGCGTGCAGATCGGCTGCCAAGCTTGGATTAGCTGTGAGAGAAAAGAGAGCAAGATGGGAAGTGGAAATCGCTTCGGGCAGCCAAGGCTTGTGCTGCGTCTCCATGGCGCCGTACTATGGTGTCGTAGGATGCTAGGCTGCTTGCGAGCCACGCAGATCGCCGACGGCACAAACTGCAAATTGTGCAGGATTCGTGAAATGAACGTCGGTGACAGAGCAGATGGAATCGAGATCTTGATTTCGGAATCACGAATCGTGAATGGGTATACGGGGTCGAAGATGTGGAGCCAGCAAGCGCGTACGCTTGCGCTTCATCGAAAAGTTGCGGCGAGGTTGAGGCGTGCACGTGATGTGGTGGAAAGATCGGCTTCGAGAAAGTTTTACCGGGAATTTGAATCTTGAATGGTGTGATTGCCGTGCTCGCACGTGACGTACGCTGCACCGCGCAGTTCTGGGACCTCGTGAGTGAAGACAACGAAAGCGTCTCACGAGAGCCTTTCAATCTGGATGAGGCGCAGCGGAAATCCAAGTCGAGGAACATCTTCCTCTTGCATGCTAAGAGTCAAAATTACTCAAGGTTCGTGAGTGGGCGGGCGCCTCTGGCTCGATCAGTCGAGCCCGCGAGGCCTACGTACGAGAATCAAATCGAGGTCCAGCACCTAAAAGACGCCCATCCATCAGCGATGGCTGTTTACGCCCGTGCGCAAGGCAGAGAGCTATAGGGAGCAGCACACGCGATGTGCGCAGAGTCTATCATCACGATAATATCGAATGAATGCTGTGGCAAGCGCAGTCGCCAACATGATCGAACGAGTGCAAAAGGCTCCCATCAAGCGCAGCATATCTGCATGTATTGTCTGTTCTTGTGTGTTATCACGCATCTTATATGCTGCACCTGGGCTGCATGAACTCGTTGCTGCGCCCGCGCGCCCCTGAAGATTGATGAGTCGGGTTCATCATGAATGCTGATGTCCCCGAAGTCACGAGTCAAGAGAGTCTTGAGTGCGTATACATATATATAGCGGTGTGGCAAACCGTTCGATTCAATTCGTGCCTCACGCTTTCAGCTTGCGACGATCAAGTCGTGCGGAGCGCCCTCGCCATGTTTGGCCCTAGCTCTTCGCTCATCTACCTGGCCGCGGCTTGACTGGTGTGCTGTTTTGCGTGCTCCTTGTCGGCGTTTGCGCATATCGATGTGCCAAATTGAATCTTGACTATTCACAGATCCAAGATTGGCACCGCATGATCAGACTTCTTGACTTGGTCGATCCGCTCAACGGTCAGGTCAGTCCATGCACATACCATCCATGCCTCTAGCAGACTCCCAGTCACGGGTGTTGGTCTCCTGGCTGTGGTGCGTGGTAGCAGCACTCACTAATTATTGCACTCTTGACTGATGAGACTACTGATGGCTGGTGGATGGGCTTCCCTCACCTTCTGCTGCTGCAGATGCACGTTCACGGCCACTACAGTAGTCGCAGTCATGTACTGCTGCTCCATCAGGCATGCAGGGAAGCATGCGCGCGCATGGATGCACCGCGCCGTTCTATTTTCTGGTACGAGGTACAAGTACAGTCAAATGAGGACTCATCATCAGCGTGCAATTGTTCATGTTTGAACATGGATGGTGGGGCGCTGAACAAAGGCAGAGAAATCACGAATCATGCGCCTCGGACATCTCACCCAACTCATCAAGCAAGCGAGGCCTACAATGCTTGATGGCAAACGAGATCAGTTGTGAGACTTGAAGATTCACGCACTCAAGACTGCTACAACGTACTACTCACACTCAAACTGCACTGATACACACTCTCAACGTGTGTTGATACTTGGATCTTAATTGCTTATATATCAGCCCAACCACGAAGGAGAAGCGTGAGGATTCTGAGGAGATGCATCTGTTTCATCTCGAACATGCGCGAAACCCCTCTCTAGCGGTCCAATATGCTGCGACCGCTATATAAACAACAACACCTTACGTGCGCCTTGGGCACAACATCTCAATTCCAACGTCGCGTTAGGAAGAGCCGTTACATGCATCACAGTCCAGTGATCAAGACTGCTAATGTGCTGAGCTGATGACCCGCCATGCATCTTCTCGAGTCGACGCGACGATTGCTGCATGCCGCGGCCTGCATGCTATTCAGCCGAAGGCTCTGGTGCCGTCGGCCCTGCGGCAGCGGCCACACAATCCCGCCCGCCCAGCATGCCCACTGCAGCATACGGCCAGCGGAAGAGGGCCAGGCGGCAACGCCGCGGAGCCTCAACTCAACTCAATCCATGCGTTGGTGTCTGCGCGCTATAGCTGACCCATCAGCAATCCGTTCAAATCACTCGTACCGTGCAGCCCAGTGCCACCATTAGCGTTCTTCAGCCGTCACTCACGACTTGCCTGCACGAAAGGCCTTTCTTCTAGCCTCTCCCTGTGGTGAGGACGACTGGTTTTGACTATACTAATGGGTAGCCCTCGAGGCTTTGATCTCGGACCTCATCAGCTGTACATTTTGGCATTTCAGAAACGCTCCACGACAGAGTAGTAGTTGCTCCGTGGCGCTTCGAAATCACTGAAGCTGTGCGGACACATGAGTCTCGGCGAATGTCTGTCAAGTCCCAGCCTGTGTGTCGCGTCCACAATTAAGTCGCCGCCCCATAAACCGCAGACATCAGCCGCCATGCAATCGAGTTGCTGCTGCATGCAAGATCATGCAGCTTCTGCGCCAGAGGAGCGTCAGAAGCGTAGGCGGACTTCGACTGCATGCCGAACTCTTTGCCGCTCTGCTATGCTATGCTATGCTGCCATGCCGTTTCGGCTTGCATGCTGCTTCGGATGAGAACGAGGCCCGCTGATTGGCACCCATGCAGCAGCATCTTCTGCACCGATTCAGGACTGGTACTGTAGATATGCACGGCCAGGAGACGCACGGAAAGCTGAGGGGCAGCAGCAGCGCCGTTATAGAGCTGCAAGCCGTCGACACAAGCGGTGTCTGCTAGCCACGCGCACATCGAGGCCACATGCAGTCGCATCAGTGTCACCCGCTCGCGCTGCGGACTCGTGCAAGCCCACGCAAAGCTGGGGACCGTTGAGCTGCATGCTGTGTGGATGCTGATGCCTGCCTGCCTGCCTGCCTGCCTGCCTGCCAGCTGCCCCGCCAGCAAGCCAGCAAGCCAGCCAGCCGTTGTTTGGTTCCACTTTGCCCGTCAGGCGGACGGTCTGGGTGGCTGACTTGCTTCGTTGGACCAGCCAAGCCGCCGATGCACGAACCCACACTGCTCGAGCGCCCGTTTGCAATTCAACTCGTTGGCATCCCCTTTCCCTGCTCTCATCCTTTGCAGCGCCTCAAATTCCCGAGCTCGTCGTGCCGTCCGCGTTGCAACCCTTTTCCTCATTCCCCTCTCCGCTCCCAAACTCAACGCGCTGTTCCATCTTTCGCCACCACCGACTCTACGATCACCACTTCTTCTGCTACGCTCACACCTTCACTTGCTTCCGACTTCCTTGATCGCCACGATATTCACATCCTACCGCTTCTACTCATCAACGACCCCTCTCACCAAGCCTTTCTTCCGACAAAATGTTCGCTGTCAAGTCTCTCTGCGCCGTTGCGGTGCTCGCTTCCAGCGTGGCTGCCCAAGCCAAGTTCCAGTACGGAACTCCCAACCCCAACATGGCTGGTGTTGTTGGCCGCAACTCCAACGGCCCGACCAACCCCAAGACGCCGCAAGAGAACACGCCTATTAACCAGACCTCCATGGCTCGTCTCGTGTCCGTCAACTCCGTCGATGACTGGTGCATTTACGGACCTCCTGAGAATGGACAGACCATTGCGAACGTCGAGGGTGAAGTTGTCGCTGTGAGTATCGCTTGCGCACTAGCATCACACCGACGACGGTGGGCCCAACGCGTTGCCACCCATTCAGCGTCGTGAACTAATCTCAACGATCGCGACCTGTTCCCTGCACTAGTACTGCACAAAGCCTCGCAACAACGCTCGTGTCATCCCCGATGGCACTGTCACCGCTGCCCACTTCGTCAAGACTCCTCTCTACGTCCAATTGATGGCTCTGGGTGACTTCACCAAGTAAGTTGGTGGTGTCTGTCCTCGATGTGCCAGTGGTGCAACATGCTGATGGCAAGTTCTCCCGACTCCCAGGATTGGCTTCGCTCCCGGAGACCAAGGTGGAGAGCTTGACCCTCACGGTGCCACAAACATGGGTAACCCTGTCGGAGGAAACGTCACTTCCAACGTTTCTGGGAAGGACGTCTTCTACGAGGAGTGGATGAACTTCGTTTCTGTGGACCAAGCCTGCATCCGTATCTGCATTGCCGGTACCGACGTTGCACCCACTCCACTCGAGTGCCAACACACCCTTGATGAGATGGGCTGCAACTGGGTGATGCCAGGAAACTACGCGGACAACTCCTTCGACACGTGCGACGGTGACGCTGCGTACCCCCCTGGTCTCTTCCCTCAACCAGACGGCTCTACGTCTACCTTCCAGCAGTACTTCTCTTCCGTCTACACTGCTCCCGGCGGTGACGTGCAGACCTTCATCAACGCTTCCCCAGACCAACAGACCCCTAGCGCTGCCTACTCGCTACCTTCGACCAGCCAGTGCACCACGGCTAGCAGCATTGCCAATGGCATCAAGTCTCTTGTCAGCGGAAGCAGCTCCTCCGGTATTTCCACTACTCGCACTGGCGCAAACGGTGCCTCGAACACTGGCACCAGCAGCGGATCCGGCTCTGGCTCGAGCAGCTCTGGCGGCAACTCTGGCGCAGCCTCTCTTGTTCCCGGTGCCGGCGTTGCGGGCATCCTCACGCTGTCCGCTGCTCTCATCGCTGGTGCGATGATGCTCTGAGTGGAGTCTTGTCCTTTACAAAATCTTTCACGCTCAAAGGAATGTGCGCATGATCGGGAATCATAACGCGCATCCAAAATCGTCTCAGCACATGGACGTCCTTCTGAGCGGTTCTGAGTTCCAACATGGGTCAAGCTTTACATCATACCAGACATCATTAGAGATTCCGCCAGCATTCAATAATCATCCCCCACTCTCTTCAACTTTCCACACCTGCACATCATGGACTATGACGGAGGGGCTTGACGCAGTGTACGACAGCTCAGCTTCGCCTGAATTGATCTTGCCACATCCAATTCCCCCCTTGCTTGCTTCGACATCACTTGCAAACTTCTCAATTCTTCCTGCAAACACTTCGTTGCATCCTTGTACTCTGGCCGTCGGAATCGGGTCATTCGGCCTTGCCCACCTGAGATCACAGTTCACACTTGTCCATACAATCTTCATTCCGTGCCTTTCTCATCGCTGCTGCTGCTGCAGGTGATGATGGTCAGTGACGTCGTGTGTTGTGACGAAGCGGTATGATGCTTGACCGTAGTCAATAAGAATTTCGGGGCTGCAGACCACACACAGGGCAACGGTCTTTCAGGTGCGATAGCGGATATCATTCGTTGAGATTGCACCGTGTTTTCTCATGATCGTGTTTCGAGACTCGAGACGTGAGGTGCACTCAGTCCATCCAAGGAGCCTATGGCAAGGTCCCCAGAGCTGCCAATGGTGTGCGGTCTTTCTCGGCCTGATCGATCCGTGTTGGAGCGTGAGAGGCTGCTTGCCTCATTCACGCTCTGCCTACGCAAGGCTCTCCTTGACCTGACACTCGATCTTCTTCTCGCGACGCCTACAACGCCAGCTTCGTCTTCAGGATGATTGGCGTCCGCAAGCTGACCATTGGGCAAAAGCAGGCTGAAGACGATGGCTGGAAGCAGAACCACAGCTGCCAGAATACACAGGGTCCGCATCACCGACGTCCAAGCGAGGGTGATACCTGTACGCTCGTGAGTGCCGAGGGGGTACGAGAGCGCGACGCTCAGGCTGCCGTATATCCTTCGACGCTCTGCCTCTGGCATTTCAGGCTGAGCAGAGTAGACATGACGCTAAAGGTAAGTATTGCTTCACGGTGAAAGCAACCTTGCACGCAACGCACCAGGGATCGAGCGAGTGCAGGAGGAAGGTCTCTGGAGAAGACGAGTCCAGCAAGTGCACTGCCCATTGCCGCGCCGACCTCGGCGAACAATAGCTCCAGCGCAGTGGATAGAGCCACGTCCGCGTGTCTCACTGCGGTCTGAACGGCAACTTGCATCGTGATGGCAATCTGACCCCCACCCGCTCCTTGGGCTAATTGCGAGAGCACGAGGATGAACGATGGCGTGTCCGCGTTGCGGTATCGGACCATCATCGCAACGCCCAACAGGCGGACCAAGACGCCGGTGACTAGGATCGTCTTGAAGCGACGCGTCTTGGCCATGAGCCAGCCAACAAATATGCCGACCACTGTTGATGTGACGTTTTGCGTTGTACTATAAAGTTAGAAGGATTGTAATTTCTCAGTCAAGCCACAATCGAAAGCACTACATGCACGCCACTCACGCGAAGTAGCCTGTCTTTGCTTGGTCCCAGCCCTTGGCAACCTGTACGAACGCCGAAACAAATGTCCAGCTGAGGTAGAAGCTCGCAAAGTCCACAACAGCGATCATGCATATGCTGACCACTGTCGTGTTGCGCAATATTCTGTACGGTATCATGGGTACTTGGGCGCGCGTCTGTTGATATGCAAAGGCAATAAGAAGTCCAAGGCCAGCCAAAGCGCACGCCGGTGCATCTGTCAGAATGTCGGGTGGCATCGGGTGAAACGATTTGTCAGCTCATCATAATGCTGGCTCTCCCATCCGCAGCTCCTGGACGGACTGACCTGATCTTCGAGTGCCTCTGCCCGCCAGAGTCAAGGGAACAAGGCAGAGCGCAAGACCGGCACTGAAAAGCAACAGGCCGAGCGCATCGATATCCACAGCAAGGCGCTTGAGCGCCTTGAAGAAGCCATTGCGAAAGATGGGATCGCGAACAAGAATGCCAGCTTTCTTTGCTCTTCTTTGACCGACAATCAATGTGATCAGAAGAGGTGCTGCAGATATAGGGAGGAAGACGAGCCAAAGAGCGTAGCCACCTCGCCAGCCCAGGTTGTTGTCCAGCACGGCGCGTACCAGCGGACCACCGATGGCGAAGTTGATGAGGTAAGGACTGAGCGAGATGCAAAGTCGCCGCGGATTCTCTTAGCCCACGCTTGCAACTGTGGCAGGAGACTAGTGGTGCTCACGTGTTCACGATACCGATGGCGAGCTTTCGCGAAAGGAAGGGCGCGCAGGCAGTGAGTCGGGGTAGGCTTTCATCGTGAGGTGTGCGGCATTGGACATACCCCTCTCCACTGAGCGGTGGTTGTATCCGCAATGATGATGCTTTGCAGACTGTACATCCCCATATGCAAAGGACGCTCGAATCTTTAGTACGCAAAGCGTGTCTTTTTCATGACAGGTGGCGGCTTACTCACACCTGCACGCCGGTATTACCGCACGCCTGGAGAACGATGCCCGCGAGAAGCTTTTCGAGCGAGTGAGCTGTTGAAATGAGTCCGATACCCAGCATATATAGAAGCAGCGATAGCATATAAGCTTCCGCTCTGCCCCAAACATCGCTGAGCTTCGCGATTGGCCTGTTCAGAGCGCGGTATGAGCTTTCAAGTCCGTGCAGCCACATTCACGAGATGTGAGAAAGCTCATCAAGCCATGACTGCATCTCCACTCACGGCTTTGCAATGGCGTAGCACAGCTGCTGAGCGATGGCGATGGTGGAAAAAGAGGCCAAGGCATCGAATTCGGAGCAGGCCAAGTTGAGATAGAGGAAGCCGGTGTTGGCGTCCAAAGAGGTGACGTAGCTGACGCTGAAGATGGACAGGTACACCGCAATGTATGATCTGAGCATCGCAAGCAGGGGAGATCACGTCAGCCAGCCATGACTCATGCTCAGTCGAGAGCCTTGCCTCTCACCTCCTCCGTCTTCTGCGGGCCACCTCCAACAGGCCGGCTTCTTCTAGCGCCACAGCGCGCTCAGCTTCGATTTCGCGTTCGGAAGGAGCAAAGCTGACCCTGTAGCTTCTGTCGTGCCTTCGTGCCTGCTGCTCGGGATTGCGCGCTCTATTCGAGTTTGACCCCCTCAGCGCATCTTCCTCGTGAGCCGAATCGAGGGACCATCGCGCGGCGGCCTGTTCTTCTTCCTCCACCACCGTCATCTCTTCATCGCCCTTCGCTACAAACAAGCGACGTGCGAATGCACCCCTTTGCAAACTGCTTTGCGCGCGCACAGCGGACTCGACTAAATCGCAAAAAGGCTAGAAGAGCCGAGCCAAGAGCACGTTTGGCCAAATGCAGATCAAAACGTTCTCGTCGAGGGTCGTGCGGGTTGGATGTAATGCACAATCAAGAACAAGGTGCGCGATCAAGATGAGCTTCCTCTGCTTCATCTGCGGGGTTAAGCGCGAGAAGCGTGTGCATCACGCGCGGCTCGCCTCTCGATAAGCAGCAGTAATAATCACGAATTAAGCGGCCGCGGAATGCAGACCAGACCATGACCCGGACCCTTGATTGCGCTCGCTGCTGCTTGAAAGATCCGTGAAAGGGAATAATCGAATCTTGAATCTTGGATTCTATCGATCACTATATCAAGAATGTGAATCTGAATGCGGCGCTGCATCCGCCCCAGCCGTGGCATTGCCTGGGCTTTTGACGCTTATCGATTTCAAGATCAGATTACGTCCCATCAGCCAGCAGGAGGGCAAGCAATCACGTGAATGCATGATTGATCTATCAACAACAGGGTCCACCCGCCGCGACTTTAGGATGTCAGCCAGGCGGGCGCAGTCGCGGTTCCAACATGGAGGCTTGCGTCACCAATCGCTTGCTCTCTTGCTCGCATCTACGTCCATCCCTTTGCAAGTAGAAGCTAGGCAATGCGTCAATGCAACCCACGAGGTCTGATCGATAGGCATGCCAGCCAGAGTATGTATTCGTGTCGTCTCAGTTCGTGACGTGCGGGCTTGGGTATGGAAGAGCGTCAAAGGGTCAAGAATGGCAAGTCATAAGTGCAGCTGAATGGGTACGACTTGGGAACGGGACTGGTGAGCAGAGGCTGACGCGATACGCGCGATCGAGGTCGAACGGAGCTCGGTGTAGAGAGTCGAGGGGCCTCATGTAGCGCAAGCCTAACAATGCTGGAGCTGACACTCAGCGTCGCGGTGTTCGCTGGCGTTGATCGTGAGCGGGAGCTTGACTTAGGGATGTGCTATAGCCTTTGACGTCGGCTGCGGCAGCATGCTCGGCTTCACTCGCTTGAGTGCGCGAATCCAGCAACGTGTACTCCTCGGGCTTTTTCGGCGCATGCGCTAGTGGTGGCGTCTGGGCTTTGGGCGCATCGACCATAGCCACTCGTCTGATGGGCACTGAATGAGGATCGCCCGAAGGCCCGTAGATCTTGCGAAGCTGCATGAAGTGCCTGAAGGCACACAGCCAGATGTTCTTCCTTTCGGCGCGCAAGCTTGCGTCTGCCCAGTTGGACTTGTGCCTGATGGACGCTTGCAGTACAAGCTTGGATTGATCACCCAGATCTTGAATGTGGATATCAAGCCCTGGGCGGTAATCCCTAGCGCGCGAATCGATCCACCTAAGCATGTCTTGGCGCAATTCTTCGATCGCTGAGAGTTCAGTGGTGTAGTCGACAGTGATGGACACCTGCTCATCGATGGGTCCCGATCTATTAAAGTTGACAATGACTTTCGTTGCGAGGATGGCATTGGGGACTTGTAGCAGCTTGCCCGTTGTCGTTTCGAATACTGTCGAGAGAAGCTGTAGCTCGTGTACGGCGAGAGTCACATTCTTCTCGCTCTCAGTCAGAAGCCCAGGAATCTCAATATTGTCGCCAACGTCGATTGGATGCTTTACGAACACGAACAAGATCGCGGCCAGAGCTTCTTGAGCACTGGCGCCAATGAGCCAGCTCACTGAGATGTGCGACCAGAGAAGAGACATCAGCCGAGATCACAGAGATGCAACGCGCCGCACCCACTCACGACCAAGAAGTACAGCACCCATCGACAGCGCAGCAGTCCTGAACTTGACCGAGAGCAAGGCTGCAATGATGGACAGGGATATCAACATGTAGAAAGACATGAAGACTCCGTCGAGTGCTGTAGTGTGGTGGAGGAATGGCTTGTCAATACTGCTTTGACACGCTCCAAGGGCTACCAGCATCGCACCTGCTACTGCGCTGTCCACGTCATGCATGCTTGCCATCAAAGACATGCGTTCCTTCCTGATCGCAATACAGCCCTGCTCAAGCTCAGAAGCGGTCACACTCCCATTGCCGTCCGCATCGAGCAGCTCCATCGCTGAGGGAGAGAGATCGAGTGTGAGCTACGTATAAGCCTTCGAGAGCTTGTGAGGGCTGACCTTGAGTAGCTCTGTGAGCATTTGGAAAGCAATCCGCGATGTCTTCTAAGCCAATGGACGATGCGTCACCGCTAGCAGACTTCGAAGCAAAGGTTGCATATATGCGCTTCGCCAGCTTCCTTGTCTCGCTTTCGGAGTCGAGTGATCTCAGAACAATGGCTCTTGGACCAAAGGGAAGCATGACACTTGGGTTCATTGAGGAAGCAGCCGTGCCAAGAATGCTAGCGCTTGGGCCTGTGGCCCGCATCCTTTGGCTCTTCAACCTGCTGCTTGCTGTGCCGAAGGCCGCCAGCTCTGGCACCGCACCAGAACCCAACGAATTACCGGAGTAAGCGCGCTCAGCTTTGAGCGTCAGACCCGGATAGTTAGGCCGCGCTTTGGCATATAGCGCGGCCAGAACGTCAACATGCTGAGATTCCACTGAAATACGGAACTCGTATTGCACTCGGTGGAAACGATACGCGATCCTGAATGAAGGTCTTCGGAAGTCAGCGCGGAGATGTAGGTTAGGAAAGAAATTCTTCCGAATGCTCACCATTGCACTGCAAACTTTTCCACCAGTAGAATGGCACTGCACAGAGCGAGGCCAAAGAAGAAACGGCCGATGGTAACGATGAGGTTGGCAGTACTGCTGACGTCTGACGAGCTCGACTCGACTGCTGTCTCTCCCTGCTGGATCACGGACTTTTGTGAAGGGTCGTTGAAATGGGTGACTATGATGACCAGCCAAGCAATCCAGACCTAAGACGGAGATAGCGCCCAATCAGAACAGGGCCGAGAGCAAATGCAACAAGGTGCGGCTTGTGGACTCACGAAGAGCGTCCAAAGGAACGCTGCAGCATACCTGTGTGGCCAAAGAGCCGGGCATGAGGCCGGAGTTTCACTGTCATCGCCTGACCCGGTGTGCTCGCACTTACCTCTTGACGGCGAGCAAGTATGCTGCCGGGGTCTTGATCGCTTGAACACCGCCAAGCAAGCTCAAAAAGAAGCGCGGCACGATGCTGGCTACGACGTGGCATACGAATGTAGCCAAGAAGGAGCAAGACAGCCAGATGCTCCACCAAAATATGCCGACGCTCCACACTTGCGGTTGCGCGAAGCCGTTCGAGGGTCTCGCGCCATATATGAGGAGAGCGACCAGTCCAGGTATCCAGAGCAAGGCAGTGATCAGCAAGGTGAAGCCTATCTTGCCCAAGTGCGATGCGAGACGCGCAATTAGACGCTTCAGTCACAAATCGCAGCAGCAAAGGTGGGAGGAAAAGGCGAGCATACGCGTGAGCTTGGGCGCGGGCTACCATCACGCTTCGAGGTTCGCATTCAGGCTCCTCACCCCATCCGACCGTGAGCCGCTGCTGTCATCCTTGAAGTCGTCACCAGGCGGAGCTGCATAGCCCTTGCCATGCCATGGCATTCGAAAGCCCCAGCCTGCCTCACTCTTGCCATTTGCACCAGCATCATTCTCGACGTCCAACTTGCTGCCGCGCACAGGTGCTCGGCCTGGCGAATAATTGCCAGCCCCACCGTAGCTCCACTGCTCGCTGTCGCTGTGCCGCCCCTGAGCGGTTGGGTGCGGTGGATAGGAATTGGGCGAGTAAGTCTCGCTGGCGTAGTACTTTTGTCGGCGCTCCGCTTCACGAGGCTGGCCTGACCCGCTGACCCAGGGTTGCTTCTCCTTCTCAATGTCAAATTCGTCCTCATCCAGCGTCAAAGCGCTAGTGGTCGCCCTACAGCGAGCAGCATGGTCATCACGAGTGTGATCCTTGGGCGTAGCTTGATCCTCAGCCTCAGCTTCTGCGGAAGGACTAATGCGAAATCTCGATGTCAAGGTGTCTGTGTCCATGTCAGAGGCGGCGAATTCTTCGTACCTCAGAGAGTGGCGAGGGATGGAAGCCATGGTGGTCGGAGCACTGAGAGGATTGGAGATGGAGCCGACATGAACTCCCCGCCGAGACTCATACAGGCGTAGATTGGAGCGTCGAGACTCGTGACTCAGATTAAGGTTGAGCGTGGTGGCGACTTGCAATCAACGAAGCACCATCAAGAGCGGGGTAAAGGTCAACCTTCCAGGGCACACAGAGAGAGAGAAGGGGTGCGCGTGGATTCAGGGGTCTCCCATCACGCGGCTCCGCGTCCTAATTGACGCAAGTGAAGCTGGAGATCCGCGGAGGTTGCATGATCAGCAGCCTAACTCGCACGTGTTGTGTGCGCGGACGACGGCCGCGGGTAAGCGGCGTGCGTCATGCAGCAGCATCAGCACGAATCAACCTCCACAGCGAACTGCCTATTCAAATGCGGTGCTGTGAGTACCTATATATAGCTGCTCTGCCGCCATCAAATATGGCAGCCGTGATGTCAGTCAGAATCACGAATCACATGCTTCGCGGACCGCATGGCTCAGCATGAATCGTGAATGCGTGTGTCGGCTCTCAATAAACTTCCGATGAGGCTTGCGGATTCCTCCAAATCGAGGGTCACGAGTCTTGATCCTTCACCACAGCACACCACAGCACACCTCTCTCACATCACAACTGGACGTCTCATCATGGCTGGCGATCTCGTCCTCATCACCGGTATCACCGGCTTCCTTTCTGCTCATGTGCTCGACGCCGCGCTCACTGCGCCCCAGCAGTATCGCGTGCGAGGAACTTTGCGCTCAGCATCCAAGAAGGAAGCGCTCCTTGCGCGTCTCACGCCTGCTCAGCGAGAGCGGGTGCAGCTCGTCGAGGTGAAGGATACAGCTACCTGCGACTTGACCGAAGCGCTCAAAGACGTCAAGTACGTCGCCCACGTCGCCAGTCCTTATCAGCTGGTGAGCGCTTCTAATTGTGCGCCCACACCAGCATACATGCTCACGCGCCTTGCCTGCTCTCTTCGCCTTTTGCATCATCAGAATGTGGAAGACGCCGAGAGGGACTTGTTGAAGCCTGCCATCGAGGGCACTCTCAACCTGCTGCGCTATGCAGCCAAATCCTCAACGGTCGAACGAGTCGCGGTGACCAGCTCCTTTGCCGCTGTAACAGATTTGTCAGTCGGCTCCCTATGACTGGGTCGCTGTGCTGTACGCTGATGCACTTCGTCTTCTCTGACATTCAGCTCCAAGGGAGGCCCAAATCGCCCGGGATACACCTACACTGCTGAAGACTGGAATCCCTCCACGTTCGATGACGCTGTTAAAATGGGAGGGGCGGGAGCCTTCAGCTACTCTGTAAGCAAGAAGCTTGTGAGTGCGCAGTTGGATACGCTCGTGGCGCAAATTTCCCCCTGGCTCAATCTAATGCTCACCCGCTTGGTGCAGGCCGAGCAAGCTCTTTATGATTTTGTGCAGAAGGAGAAGCCCAACTTCACCGCTGCGGCCTTCAACCCACCCATGAGTGAGTGACGAATCTACTCCGAGCTTTGGAAGACTGAGATTGACTCGCGGTCTTTTGCTTTTCAGTCTATGGGGCAACTCTTCAGCCAGGCGTGAACGCATCCAACCTAAACACGTCCAGCAAGACCGTCTACGGGGTAAGTCCGCTGGCGTCATGCGCAGCCGTTCTGATGCAATTGGCCGCATTGACTGACGGGAGAATGTCCTGTCTGGCTATTTGCCACCGTACAGCTCATCAGTGGGGCCGAGGCGATGCCAGAGAATCGTCTACCTTTGTTCTGCAACGCACAAGATGTCGCTCAGGCCCACGTTGCATACTTTGCGATTCCCTCGCCGCCCAAGACGCGCCGCTATCTGCTATCGGGACGTGAGTGCGCAGCACAAGCAGCTCGGTGCTTGATAGGCTCGCTGATAGCGTATGCACCACCCCCCTTCACCAGCCGAGCCGTACACTTGGGAGCTAGCGGTAGGACAGATCGCAGAAGATCACCCAGAACTCAAGTCGAGGTTGCCCAAAGGCTGGGAATCGGTGGCAATCACGGACCCATCTCAGCTGGAGGGCAAATATGCAACGCTGGACACCTCGCTCGCGCAAAAGGAGCTCGGCATCGAATTCAAGAACTGGTCCACCACACTCAAGGAGACGCTCACTAGTCTTTTGTCGCTCGAGGAGAGCAGCGATTGGAAGGCGTGACGTCTTGATTTGATATAGAGGACCGTGTGGCTCGGGGATGCGAATATCACACAATTGTGTTCAGTGGATGTGGGCTCAAAGGCATTGCGTAGTGATCTGCACTGAGCAGGGATGCTCATTCCCAGATGATGGGTCGATGGCAGTGGACGCAACGAATCTTGCTGTACAGTAGGGCCTTTTCCAAGTCCAGCGCCCCTTGTTCATCCTCAGATCCGTGTAGAATGACGTGAAGCGGTCCGTCGAGCTCCTGCAAAAGCTCCTGTTCGATCTCCTCCGTAAGCTCGAAAGATTTCCATGCTTCGGGGCGCTCGTCCGACTCGCAGCGTCTTAAAGCAGCCCAGTAGACGTGTTCTGCCGCAAAACAAAGGGCAAAGTATCCTGCTTGCAAGCCACGGCCCTTAATGTGCATCCAGCTGGGTGCCTCGCTTCCCATCTCCACCACGGCCTGAGTCTTGACCGCGTATGCTTGCGGCGCGCGATCACGAATCGCGAACGACAAGCGAGCTCGGCTTTGTTGGAATTGATCTACGCCGTCAAACAGAAGAGCGTCGCAACTATCTCGCGTAGAGCGAGTACGAGACAGCCGCTCAAGACGGTCCGCAGGGCGTGTGTTTTGCCGAAGCTTGCCAAAGATCCACCTCGCCTTTGACGATAACCCGACGACTCGAGACGCATCCGCCATCGGCGCGCCAAATGCAAAGTGGAATTCGTCATCTGATATCGTGCTTGCCAACAGAGCAGTAGGCACACGACGTGGACACCACGGACTCGTTGCGTGTAGGACTTGATGATGGCTCGAACATTGCACCGCGTCAGCAACAACACGCGAAGTAGCAGACGGACTGTGGCTCACACTTACATGATAAGCGGTCAACATCGTGATGGTCTGTCTTGAGGACAGTCCTTACGCATGACAGAAGCGGAGAAGTGAGCAAAGAGGACACAACTTCCCCGGTGACTCCGCGAGATCCGACGAAGCTTAGCGCTCGAATCGGTCTCGCTGGTTGAGGCAGCGTCTGGATCGATGATGGTGCACGACATGCTTCGACGGCGCATCTATCCTTTGATTCAATACCACGAGTCAGGCCTAGAAAGTCGAGAGCCAAGGTGGCAAGATCGCTGTGCCTGTCGCCTTCAGACGTTGTGGTCACAGCGACCCTGTACTCCTTGCCCCCCAGTGGATTCTGTGAGGGCAAAGGCAACTGGTCGCCTGCCTCTTTCACCGGCCCCACCCGGCGTGCGAAGATCTGTTGCAGCTCAGAGGCGGCTATCAGCCATTCGGTCAGAGACCAGTAGCCATGACCTCCTGTAAAGATGAGACCAGGTCGTGTCATCAGCATGCGCAAGGCGCGACACACTTGAAAGTGGTAGATCAAGTGCGACGCGAGAGGCAAATGGCGACCAATCTCTATCTGCAGCTCCGTTGGAAGTCGTAACAACCAACTGACCGGCGGCCTGATGACGTCGTCGTCGGCAGAGTCGGCAGGGCCGGCGTTCAGCACCTGGGACTCGTATGACGGATTCGACATCGTGTGTACACCAAGGCCTGCAATTCGTGACTCTGGAATGACGTCCCAACTTGGAGGAGACCACGAGGTCGGATGGCGCTAAGAAGTTGCTGGATTGATGCCCATCCTCCACTCTCAGCTACGCTGAAGAGAGCTGTCGCTGTTCGGTGTCAGCCATTCTGCGTGTCAGCATGATTTTGGATGCCGATCGTCAATTTCTGGGGGCGAGAGCTCTAGTTGCCGATGTTGTGGGCGGGAGTCGATGCAAGCCAGCCTCCTTCGCGTTGCTTGTCTCCGTGCCGATGCGGAGCACCATGTGCTTGCGACGCCAACGTGCGGATGAATTTCATGCGCCCTTGCGACGTGCATCCGAGTCATGATTGAAACTTAACTTGAAATTGTACGCCATGCTAGAAATATGTAAATGAACCATGTTCACAGCAGTTCACCACTCAGATTCTTCATTCAATTGAAGATTTATGATTGCGGCTGAGCGACTCAAGACTGATGTGGCTGTCCCGCGATGGAGCTAATTCAAGGGCTAAAACGCCCGCACCTTTTGCTGCTTTATTGAAACTCAAATTCAAAATTGTGAGTCAAGAGTTCCGCTGCCGCGCGCACGGCCTGCTCCTATTCAAGATTCTTGATTCCTGAATAGCGCGACACGGAAACAAACGCGCCCGCAGGATTTCATCTGTTGTGGCCCGACTAAAATCACCGATCAGAATCAAGAATCACGAATTGTGAATCAAGAAGTGGTCAGCTCTGCTGCTGCTGGCTGAATGCAGCTCATCTAGCTAGGTGATTCGGGAGTGTCAGCTCAAGTCTCGATGCTCATCCCATCAGCTGGCTGCTGGCCGCTCAGAGTCAAAGTCTTGAGTCGCGATCGTGTCGAGGGCTGCGGAGCGGAAACAAATACATGTGACCGCGGATGTCCCGATGGACATTTGTTGATCGATCCCGCACGTTGTAATCCATAATGACCGCTGCAGACCCGACGGAGCTGCAGCGGTGAGCTCGGACTTCGCGAGTCGCGGCCCCGGCTCGTGTAGGGGTTCGCCCACATCCACCATACACCACTCAATGCGTCTTTAGCTTCAGGCCTTGCAGCAGCATGAGAGGAAGATGACGTGGGTGTTGGAAGCTCGGGTTCGAGCGTGTGTGGGGGGATTGACGCATCGTGGATCGTATAAAGAGGACCGATCGCGGGGTACGCTCGACGTTGGACAAAGGTCGTCAACGTCGCGGCGAAGCGCAGCAAGTCGCTGACCGTCCCGCACAGCTTCCACGCATGAAGCACAGCTTCGCCCTCCCAGCACGGCAACGAACATGATGATCTCTCCATTGACAAGCCGAGTCGGCTTCTTGTTGGCTCTGGCGGCCAGTACAAATTTTGCTGTGCGGGCTCAAACTCAAGAGCAGCGCCATTCCCCCACCACATACGTAGGCCAAGAGGTGGATCTGAGCTCAGCACCTGAAGGCATCTTTGGCTTGTCCACCGGGCAAACCCATGCTCAAGAGCTGCCTCTTCCGGCGTTCATTGCACGAGACCCCAAGCCGGTGTCTAACAGCGAAAGGGGGCCTCGGTCTGCTGGAGAGGATAGCACAGCAGAGTTCGAGCTCAGCTGGTGGCTCACCAACACCAACGGCAGTGTATCCGTCCCCGCGCTTTTTCCCAGTCAAGCACATCTCGAGCTGCTGCGAGCCGGGATCATCGATGACCCCAACGGTGAGGACCCGCTGTCCAAACTGGGTGCCATGATGGTTTGATGCTTACTCACACAATAAATTGGTCAAACCTTTGTCTCTGTTCTATGTAGTCGGCCTTAATGAAGGCACGACAAGGTGGGTCGGCGAAGAGCCCACCTGGACTTACACGGCATCCCTAGCCCCTCTGCTGCCTCATCTCCAAAAGTACGCAAGGCAGATCTTGTACTTTCAAGGGCTCGACACCATCTGTCGCGTCAGCATCGGGAACATATCTATTGGCTCAACAGACAACCAATTTAGGAGCTGGCGATTCGATGTGACGGATGCGCTTCGGGGCGTCGATCCTGCGGCTGCAAACATCACTCTAGCCTTCGACTCCGCTCTGGAGTACGCAAAGAAGGAAAGCAGCAGGGAGCCGTTCTTCCCAAACACGCAGACTATGGGCTTCCCAAGCATCACAACCAACAACGTGTATCCGAATCGAATCTTTGTGCGAAAGCAAAGTTCTGACTTGGGGTGAGTGTTGGAAAGCTTTAGGCAGTCCTTTTGGTCGCATGCCTGCTAAACACTTTCACACGTTGTGACTGTTTGATAGATGGGATTGGGGCCCAGCATATGTTCCCGCTGGCCCGCACAAGCCTGCCTACCTCATCGGTCTGGGCACCGCTCAGGCACAAGATTCTACAGACGACGGACAGCGTAGCGAAAATGCACTGCAGACTAGACAGGATTTGAACGGCACTGCGCCGAAAAAAATGTTCGTCTATGAATCTGGCATCGAGGTGTATCGCAAAGGTCAAGCCAACAATCTGCCGCCGGACGAAACGGCCCCCTGGATTCTCAATGTGACTATGGGCGTTTGGAGCATTACCAATACCAGCGCCACTGTGCGACTCTCGGTCCCCGAGCTCGCACTAAAGCTTGACGCGTCCAACATAAGCGCCGCCCTCAGCGTTGGCGACAATGTCGCCAGATGGGCCGCCTTCGAGGTGCCTTCGGACGGAGACTCTGCTCCCGCTCTCTGGTGGCCGTACAAGCTGGGACAGCCAAAATTGTACGACGTCGACTTTGAGCTTCGACCCGTCGGCGCTTCGAGCAACACTGAAGCCACGCGATGGACGAAGAAGACTGGATTTCGCACGGTATGGTTGGATCAGAGTCCCGTGTCACCTCAAGATACGGCTGCTGGCGTGCTGCCCGGCACGTACTTCAGGTTCGTGGTCAATGGCAAGCCGAATTACATTCAGGGCGGTTCCGTGAGTTTTTTTCAGTCCGCATCACTGCCTTCATCTCGGCTGACGTATCGGTGGGTTTCGACAACAAGGTCACCCCTTTCGATGTTTTCTACCCGCGCATCTCCACATCTGTTCTGAAGGACCAAGTCGATAGCGCCGTAGCTGCAAATCAGAACCTGCTGAGGGTTTGGGGAGGTGGCTCCTACCAGTCGACGGAGTTCTACGATCTTGCAGACGCAGCCGGAATGTTGGTGTGGTCCGAAGCTCTTTTTGCATCTTCGCTGTACCCAAGCTACCCGGTCTTTGCTGACAATGTCAAGATAGAGCTCGCTGAGAATGTCAGGCGCATCTCGCAGCATCCGAGCAACGCTATTTGGGTGAGTGACCCGGTCAGAAGCTTTCATCTTGTTCCCAATTAATCCGTGTATCCCTGCACGTGTGCCGCACACAGGTCGGCAACAACGAGGGTGCGTAGGGGGGGG